>NC_091133.1:24037663-24345996 GCF_040183065.1 Periplaneta americana
GTTCGAATATGAATTTAGTTACACTCTGCACATTAGGCTACATAATCTGAGCGTAGATGAGACTAAAGAAAAAGTGTCGCTATTGGTTGTTTTTAGAATCATTAACGAAGGTTCATCAATGATCATGAAAATAAGGAAAAGAACAAATTTTATTTATTGAATATTAGTCAGTATTATACTAAAACCTACGTCAACTATTTTGAAAGCCAACGAAAAAAAAAAAAATAATAATAATGCACCTATGCAAATATAAGAGAGACATGGAATAGGACTACCGTTGGTTGTCATCCGGCTGGGTCTCGACAGCCAACAAAATAACCTATTAGGTCCTGAAATGAGAGGTCCACACCTGTGGAGTAACGGTTAGCGTGTCTGGCAGCGAAACCAGGTGGTCTGGGTTCGATTTGCGGTCGGGGTAAGTTATCTGGTTGAGTTCATTTCCGGGGTTTTCCCTCAACCGAATATGAGCAAATGCTGGGTAGTTATCGGTGTTTGACCCCGGACTCATTTCACCGTCATTATCACCTTCATATCACTCGGAAGCTAAATAACCTAAGATGTTGATAACGCGTCGTAAAATAATCCACTAAAAAAACATAGTGGTCATAAAATTAAGAACCTAGTTGAATTCTAAGAAATTTCCTGCGGGACTATGAATGAAAATGAACTATTGAGGCTACCAAACAGAAACGTACTACAAGCTCTGATAACAAAAAAACATGTTCATATTCAAAACCATGGAAGTCTTGTTTTTAAATTGGTTATTTAAGGAAGGTTTATCAATTACTAGGTCATTTAGCGTGGATTGAGTTGGTGATAGAGAGGTAGTATTTGGCGAGATATGGCAGAATATACGCCATAAGTTAGATTACGTCACGTTCTCTTTATGGTTTAGGAAAATCTGGAGGAAAAAATCCAACAATATAATCCGTCCAAATGGGAGTCGAGCCCCGCCTGAGCGCAGCTTCGGATCCATGGAAGTCTTGAAAATCTTTTAAAACTGTCATCATTTTTGTATTTCAATTATTCATTCCAATTCAGAAAAGAGAACTAAACCACGAAATTACAACACTATCAACATGACCAAACTTAACTGCTACTTAAAACTGAGAAAAGTAAGAATTGAACAAAAGACGCAATAATGTGAAGTAGGCTGGTCGTTATAGACGATGAGTTCAGGAGAGCGGGTAAGTGAGGCGAACTCATCAAGAAACTAGGCTACTACTGGATTGCAACACGAGACTAAAACTCACCTTAATTAAGTTACCACAAAGAGGAAATGTTTCCAGCAGCTTCGCGTAGCCGCAACTCACATCGAAATGTGATCTTTTACGCGCGAGTCCTTAACACCACGGTCTAATTTATAACGAACACAATTTATCACTGAAACGAAACGGAAAACAAAGCTTTCCAAAACATCGGGATACACTTCGAGTATCTGTGATTTCAACTTTATTAAGTACTTGAAGTGAAATACAAAACAGAACCAGGAATGTTCCTCTGGCAATAGCTATAAATGATTTTAGAGAAATATTTCAAGTACTGATCACACAAAATTAGTAACGAATGCAATTAAATTATTAGCATTGTAAGAAAAATTAGCCTTAATACAAGGTGGGCGCGGGAAATAGTACATTTTATATAGGTAATCATTAGACTTCGTTGAATTGCCACACGCAGCATGCAATCAGGTTGTCGATATACGGTAGTATAGAAGAGGTGAGCGACCTCCCGGTCTCGTAGTATAAGCAGTTCATGTTAAGAGATGTGACCGGTCCAAATAGATAGAGCAGCTACAGCTAATGTATACCTATGTAAGTACTTGTTTTTGCATTACTGTGGTTGGAATAGTCAAAGCTTAACATTTGTTCAGTGCAGACAAGAATTCAATCAAACATACTACAATGAAAGTGTTGCTGTTCCAAACAATTGCCCCTGGAATACCCTTACCCCCGTAGCCAGTCTTGACCCGTTGGGGCACGTGGTTGGATGCTGTTAATTATTATGTAGAATATTACGGCAAAATAATGGAGGTAATTTATACATTGGATAGCACAGACAGTTCCCCTGTTGCAGCTGTAAAATCATTGCCTTCTGAACAGCTATTGGAAGATATTCTGTTCATTGATTCTAATTATAAAATCGTGTCCAAAAGCATCACCCTGTTAGAATCGTCTAAACAACAAATCTCAGAAGCCCTTAGCCTAATATAGTGTATAAAGTATCACAAACCGTTATCCAAAATAACAATTCACTAATTTCAGAAAAAGTGAAATGTAAGTTGAGAAACATTATTGCTAAAAATTCTGGCTATTCACAACTTTGTATTATAAATGATGTACTATCAGGTCACGACAAGACATCTGAAGTTGGTGTACCAAAAAGTAGTGACTTTCCATTCTTCAAATATGCACCTATTACATCGTGTGATGTTGAACGTACATTTTCCCAATAGAAAAACTGTTTGAGTGACCATCGGAGGAAGTTCACTTTGCAGTCGCTCAAAATGTACGTAACTCTTCACTGCAATGCACATATTCATGGATGATGTGAGTATCTTACATTAAATTTTAAGAGTTAATATATTTCACTATAAAATAATTATTTAGACATTCCTTACTTCAAAGATCATTCATTATATTTATTGAATGCAGGATACAGGTTTTATTGTAACCGCAGTATACTGCTCAGTGTTTACATAAGAGGCATACTCCATCCGTTACACGCCCCCTTCTCATACAGTCTATACTGCATGCGCAGTAAACCTTACGATTCTCGTGGCAATTCCACGAAGTTTAGTAATCATTAAAGCCCGGATTTCTAAGCACAATTGGACAGTAAAATAAGCAAGCAAATAAGCACGAAAAATGATGAAAATAAACAACAAAATAAGCAAAAACGAATACACGGAAAAAGTAAAATAAGTACGAAAAATGATTAAAATTAGCATCAAAATAAGCAAAAAAGAATACACAGAAATATGATGATAAATTATTTGTTTTGTACAACTCTTACTTTATTGAAGGCTGTTGCAGTATACAAGGAAGATCATCCTGAGATTTTCCTGTGTGAAGCTCCTGCGTCTGTTAGTGAAGAATGATTTGTAAAGTGAATACGTTCTTTCGACGCCGCATGACGTCACAGTCGCATGTGAAAAGCACCACAGTTCTTGTTCCGAGGTCTTCCCCAGCCGTGGGACTGAAGCCGGATGGTCTACGGCGAATCCTCAGCCTCACTTCATTTCACGCCCTTTGGTCTGATTACCTGGTTGGGTTTTCACCGAGGTTTTCCCCAACCATAAGGCAAATGCCGGGTAATTTTTTGTCGAATCCTCGGGCCTCACATCATCTCACTACAGCTCCCCAAAATATTGTAAAAAAATTGTAAAATATTGTAGAAAATTACAAAATTGTAAAACTGTAAAAATGGTAAAATATTGTAAAAATTGCAAAAATTTGTAAAAATTGTAATTGTAATATTGTAAAATTTTGACTTGTTTCACATCTTAAAGCGTCATTGCGCATGTAAGATCTAGGGAATATAATAAATGAAATGAAAAAATGAAATGTTCGGTGAATTCCTCTTCAATATCTATTTCTTCACCCGAAAGCTTTTCAGAAATTTAACAGAATGTTTTGGCGGGGAATCCCAAGGTTCTCTCCTCATTAGAACTACGCAGTTTTATTTCACAACATCCTGGGTCATACCCTAGCTATTGCTTTATTTTTATCATTTACTGAAGTTAATTGTTTATTTGCCAATAAAAACAGGAAATCAGTGATAAATGACGGCTAGAGTGAAATAAGCACTTTTAAAATTACAGTTATGGGTAAAATATGCTGTTTTAATTTAAAAATCGTAAAATAATTAAGCAAAAACGTTTTCCTGCGAAATAAGCATTTATAAGCACTAACAAATATAGTTAAAACTGCTTATCTAGGCGTGTCTTACGAAGTATAACCTACTTCCCTCTAAAAGTGTGGAAAAGAATATGCATTTTACTTAGATATCCGGGCTTTAGTAATCATGCGGTTAATAATGGATTCTTCCGTCAATTGCTTTTACCAAACAATACTATTATTGTCATTTTGTTAGCCACGAACCGTTAGTCGCAGGAGATCCGTGTCAGGGCAGTGGAAGCATATATTCGTGGAGAGTGTTACTTTCGGGCAGCGTGAGTAACGACGTGGAGAGAACCGTCATCACCGTATTCCAGACAGAAGGACGATATCCAAGTGGGTGAATCAATGGAGAACAAATGGTTCAGTCGTGAATATGAAACATGAGGGGCCGCAGAAACAGTTCGTACGCCTGAAAATTTCCAACATGTCCATGTGGCTCTGCAAAGAATCCTCAGCGATCGGTTCGTCGCCATACAAGGACATCACGCATGTCTCAACCCTGCGTTGGATTATGAAGTCTATTTGAAGTTCCATCTTTATACATTACAGGTATGTCAAGAGCTTGTGGCCGAAAGATAGACAGAATAGACTACAATTCTGCATAACATTTCTTGAAAGAGTGCAGCAAGATTAACCATTTTGTCTGCTCTAGCAATGTCTGACGAAGCGAACTTTCACCATAGAGGGTTCGTGAATAAGCAAAATCTTCGTTACTATGCAGCCAGGAACACACAACTTCTTCATGAGAAACCTGTACACAGCCAAAAGTTCTAGTCTAGTGCGCTATTGGAGTTTTCATTGACATTGTCGGACCTTAGTTTTTTTAAGACGATGAAGAATGTCCATTCACTGTTAACGCCGAGGGATATAGGAACATAATAGAAAACTTTTTGTTCCAGAACTGTTAAGAATGAATAATTTCAACACAACTTTTTCTAATAAGACGGGGCTACAGCCCACACAGCCCATAACGCGATGGCTACACTGCGCCAGTTGTTTCCAAATCGACTGATCTCGCAATTGGGAGAAATCGCGTGGCCTGCGAGATCTCCAGATCTGACAGTTTTTCTTTTTCTATTTTCTTTGGGGTTACCTCATTGAGAATGTTTTCTCCCGGCGGTTACACACTATTCGGGATTTGAAAATGGCAATCCAAAAAGAGATTCATGCCATACCCAATGAAATGATTCAACTTCTCATGAGAAATGTTCGAGAGCTCTTACAGCAATTCATCAATGCCGATGGAGGCCATTAGCGGAATGTTATATTCAAGACAAAAAATGGCAATTCATGTACATCTGAGTGCCATAAATAAATGTTTTATAGTTAGGCATATGTTCTGATATCTGTCTTTTTATTTTTTATTATTTCTCAAGACCCACCTTCTAATAAAGAAGAGTTCGTTAAAACATGTTGAATAAAGTTGCTAACTTAGGTTTTTAACAGTTTGAAGAAAATATATAGAAGAAATGAATCTGAACATAAAGCAACTTGTATCTGTAGTAACATATGGGACATATACGAGTTTAAAAAAGTCTACTAGGTGGAGTAACGTGCTATTAAGAGAGCTGAAAATAAGTGAGGATATAAAACATTGCCATTGATAACACACCAGACTGGCTTAGATTTATTTAAAATGCTCTCCATAGAAAATATGTGTAGTCCTATTATAGGTCGCTCTGAACGAAAACTTGTAATATTTAAACAAAGATCTTGACTAGCAGACGAAAATTTAAGAGTTGTACAAAGAGTGACGCATTTTCCTAGGTTGTTGTAGCACTGTAAAAATAAAGGTAAACTAAAGTATAATCTGTCCATCTATAAATCAATATTGTGTAGTCAACGTCACATGCTTGTGTTGAGAGTCCGTCACTGGGATCCGAACGGAGTGCTCTATACGCCTCGATTGATATTACATCTTATGTACTGCGGCTTGCGTCCAGTGATGTCATCGTGAGTACAAAATTTCCATCGGCTGGTGTATAAGCTATACTATTTTTTCCACGACCGGAAGTAAATTAATTCATTTATTCATTCATAGTGTTGTGCTGCAAACCCAGCATTCTCCAATATTTCGTATTTTCCGCCTTCCTCTTAGTCCCCGCATATGATTCACATATCTTAATGTCGTTTATCATCTGATATCTTCTTCTGCCCCGAACTATTCTCCCGTTTACCATTCCTTCCAGTGTATCCTTCAGTAGGCAGTTTCTTCTAAGCCAGTGATCCAACCAATTCGTTTTTCTGTTCCTAGCACAGCTTCATTTCTTATTTTCCCTGTCCATTTCACACGTTCCATTCTTCTCCACATCTACCCACGTACATTTCAAACGCTTCTAGTCGCGTATCTTCACTTCATCGAAATGGTCATGTTTCTGCCTCATACAATGCCACACATCACACAAAGAACTTCAATAATCTCTTCCTTAGTTCTCTTTCCATAGGTCCGCAGAAGATGGTCCTGTTTATATTTTTTTATTAAAAGTTTCGGGAGTAAATTGTTGCATTTTATTTCTGAAATTCTTATTACAGAAGTACGCTGGAGTTATTTGATTGAGCGCATATGCACGGACACAAAGAAAATGTCATAGCGACAACAATTTATATCTTTCATTATTATGTTATATTTCTCTCCCTTAGGAAGGGAATTACTACTCCCTTTCTCTACGTAGGAAATGTTACATTCTCTCCAGATTTTTGTAAGCTAGAAAAGGGTATCTACTCCCAGTCGTGGAAAATTATACTTATATGAAATAATTACAATATTCGTACGGTACAGCTATTTTACGTAAATTTTATAGAATTAATTACTGTAAAAATGAGATCTGTACACTACCTCCGGGACTATAAAATTAGCTTTCCTTTATACAATGGACACGCGAAGACATTTCTCTCTCATACTTAAATAAAGTAAATGCTAAATGATAACCCAAACTACATACACTTAAATTTGAAGTTACTAGCAAAATGACTTAGAGATTGCGGTTAGCTAAGTGACACCGCTGTTACAGCGACATTTACTACGAATGCTCATTGCACAGTAAGTGTATGTATGCGATATGGGTCACACTAATAAATAACAGCACTACTGGCACTATACTACATATGTGAAGCAATATATGTTCATTTGCTGTACGCTAACTGGACAATATATTACACAGTAAGGTTCACTAAAATCCGCCAACTCAAATAAGTCAGTACATAATTCAAGACGGTATTAGTTAACTCTCAAGTTTTTGACACGTGATAAATTATTTTAACGCGTCTGAATTTAAGGGCTCTAATACTGTATATTATGTTAAATGCTACATACATTTTAACAAGCAGAGACTAACACTGGAAACGTAGTGTTAGCAGGCAATGTAATGGATTACATATCCTACTGGTTACAAACCTATTACCGATATACGTATATTCGTATATTCAAGCCACAATTCAGGAAACCGGACATTCGCGTCTAAAGATTAGGTTCTTCTATGAACAGTAAAATTGTTAAAATGTTCCGTTAAACCATATTATCATCATCATCATGATCAACTCAGTTATCCTGGCTGGCGATGTCAACTGCTGTTGCTTAATTGATATTCAGAAGGTATAGGTCTGATCTTTACAGTGCTCTAATTATATAGGAATCTCACTTCTAAACATTTGTTATAAAATTTTAGCAATTGCACTGCATAAGAGGCTGGTTTCCTATGCAGAAGCAATAATTGGTGATTACCAGAATGGTTTTAGGAAAGATCGTTCTACAACTGATAAAAATGAATTTGACACAGGATTGTTTTTACTATTTATAGATTTTAAACAGGCCTATGATTCCATAAATAGAAAATATTTAATTGAAGTTTTGAAAGAATTTGGTATACCTTTAAAACTAGTTAAATTGATACAAATGACCCTAGAATTATCATCATGTAAAGTCAGAATACAAGGAAGGTTATCAGATGTATTTGTTATAAAAAGAGGATTAAGACAAGGCGATTCATTGTCAGCGACATTATTTAATATTATGTTGGAGAAAGTACTCAGAAGCATTGAAATCAATACTAATGGATCTATTTTTAACAGAACTAGACAGTATACTGTATAGCCTATGCAGATGATGTTTTAATACTAGGTAGATCAGTGAGAGCGATCCAAGAAGTGTTGGAACAATTTAATAAGCAGGTCTGATTATAAACGAGACAAAAACTAAGTACACGAGGATTAATAAGAACATAGGAAATACCGGTACAAGACACAACCATTAAACTTTAGAAATATGAGTTTCGAAGAAGTAACTAGTTTTAAATACCTTGAAACTTTAATCACATCTAAAAATGAAATAGGAGAAGAAATTAAAAATAGGATTGCGGCTGGAAGCAGATGCTTTTATGGGTTAAGGAACGTGTTTAAATCAAGAGCAGTAAGTAAAAAGGTTAAAATTAAAATTTATAAAACAGTAATTAAACCAGTAGTTACATATGGGAGTGAGATATGGACCATGTTACAAACTGACATGCTACGAATAAATACATGGGAAAGGAAAATATTAAGAAAAATCTTGGACCTCTGAAAATAAACGACATATGGAGAATTAGAACAAATTATGAGTTACAAAAATTATACAAAGATATTGATATAGTTGGCGATATACGAAAGAAAAGACAGCAATGGATAGGGCATGTTATAAGAATGAAGGCCCTAAATGGAAAAATTGAGGGCGTAAGAAGAGGAGTCAGTTCTAGAACAAGATGGTTAGATGCTGTTGAAAACGATCTGAGGGAAATGAAGGTTAAAATATGGAGAAAACAGCAGAAGATAGAGAGGCATGGGCAACTATTATGAAGGAAGCTAAGGTTCTCAGAGAACCGTGAAGCTCAGGAGTTAATTAGTTAGTTATGGGTCTGATCTCTGCAGAGAAGTGAATATTTGTGGATTCTACACGTTTATCCCTTGTCTTAGGTCTATGTATGTCCAGGTTTATACAAAGTGGAAGTGAAATAACATTGTAGATTGAAAGAGACGATAGGGTGCACGCAAATGATTAGGAAATTTATATTAAATTTTGTGATTAAGTGCATGGTTAATTAGAAAATTAAGTTTGAAATTTCAGCAGTCCGACAGCATCGTCACTCTACTCGTAATACAGATGTAACCAAGATCGTATAGCCATGGACTTTTGTGGCTTAGAGGTTCTTCAAACGAAGAGAATTTAACTACTGAATACAGTGAAGGTAGATTATGTGGACATATTGCAGTAACAGTGATATTCTGGGACAAATTAAAAATTAAAGCGAAATACATGATGTAGAAAAGACCTCCTCTTGAGTATCTCTACATATCACTAACAACTCAGAAAAATTTGAATCCCATATGTTTAGTTGCGTCATTTCCTGTTTGGTTACAATATAAACACATAGTGCTTATCATTATTATTATTATTATTATTATTATTATTATTATTATTATTATTATTATTATTTTACTCCTATTATTTTAATTTCTTTACGGACACAAGCTGGAGAAATAATATTAACCGAGAGTGAACCACGTTCTTGGCTTTGCAGTTGCGAAGATGGTAATGATAATCAAGCGTCTTTTGTATATTTTAAGCAATGATTGAAGTATTTTCTCTGTAATATATTCAAGTCCGGTGCTACAAGAATAGGAGAAAAATGTCCAGTGAACCTTTCAGTAACATTTTCTACAGCGTCAATAATAATTCGTGTGATGGTACTTTGTATGTTCAACATGCACTGCATTTCCATTTTGAAAGTAATCTGTTTCAGGAGATTTTTAGCTCCATTTATTACATTTCCATCACAGATTGATATCTATTTCATTTTTATTATTATTATTATAATTATTATTATTATCTAATTACCTTGGAATCAAATGTCTTAAAACGAGGTATTTTTGTAGAATGAGTGACACAAAACCTTATTGAAGATCATAAAATAAAACGTGTCGAAATGAGTATCCGTCATGTAATACAATCCCGAAATAATTCACTCACAATTTTTAGCATCGCCATCCTACACAATGATTGTAGCTTAGACATTTTGATTATGAAACTCGGCAGTAGCGTTCAATATGAAAATACATACATAGTCCTCCTACTCACCAATCCAACTCCTGGTAAATCATGCTGTTCCACTTCTTCGAAGCCAGAGCAATGAATGCCTCATAGAATAAAATTTAGTGACAAATATTAAATTACTATGCTTACAGAAGTTCGAAGACAACACTGAGAATGAAATTAAACTGTTCCCGATAAATATAGTTTCAATTTTAATTTCATATAAAATAATATAAGACCGAAGTATCAGTAAGAAATCGGTGAACGTCTTTACAACATATACTACACAGCCCAGCTGCAAGGCAAAAGCTGTCAAAATGATAATATAGAGGTTAAGAGAATCGTGTTCAACTAGCCT
This sequence comes from Periplaneta americana, assembly GCF_040183065.1. Classification (NCBI taxonomy): domain Eukaryota; kingdom Metazoa; phylum Arthropoda; class Insecta; order Blattodea; family Blattidae; genus Periplaneta; species Periplaneta americana. The sequence continues at coordinate 24,047,985 of NC_091133.1, forward strand.
GTTGAAATTGGCTAGAAATAGTCTACAACATGAGTTTCGTATGTGGACAGACTCTTCAAACAAGTATATCGCTCAGAAAGACAAAAATAATCTTGCAGAATTAACCTCTGATTCTGAAGAATAAAATAATTCCACGAAATTTCTGAACTGTCGTTTTCAAATATTACAGCGAAGACAGTTTCGCAAGAAGGTTTCTATGTATGTTTATTTTTGTAGAAGGTTACGTTCATCAACTTCTTCGAACACAACCCAGAACGAACGAAAGTCAGCCTTTCTCACTCCGTTTTCCTACATCACAATCTTTAGCGGTGTCCTACATTTTATCTTTTCAAATTATTTTGTTCTCCTCACTAGGACCGTTTGAAATGTGGATATGGAGAAGATTGGAGCGTGTGAAATGGACAGACAGAATAAGTAATGAAGCTGTGTTGGAAAGAGTGGGTGAAGAAAAAATGATGCTGAAACTGATCAGATAGAAAAAAGGAATTGGTTCGGTCACTGGCTGAGAAGAAACTGCCTACTGAAGGATGCACTGGAAGGAATGGTGAACAGGAGAAGAGTTCGGGGCAGAAGATGATATTAGATGATAGACGACAATGAGATATATGGATCATATGCGGAAACTAAGATGAAGGAAAAACATAGGAAAGAATAGAGAAAGCTGGGTTTGCAGTGAAGGACCTGCCCTGGGGTAGAGCGATGTAGTCTTTATAATTGTTTCGGTAGTTGTTTTTCTTTTATCAACACATAAATTTTCTGTCCCATATTAACTGTTATATAGTACTTATTGCCATCCGATCTTTTTTCCAGACTAGTTAATTTTAGTTTTGCCGCTTTCTGATACCCTGACTGCTATTTTTTTTAAATTCGTTGTATTGAAATCAGTATATTATTATTTCTGTTTATCAACTGTTGAAATTCACAGTCGTAAATAATTATATTTTTAACTACGGAATACTTTTTCTGAATCATTCATTTAATAATTTTTATCTGTAACACAGAATAAAAAAAATATATAGTTTTTTGAAAGTTATAGCTTTCATTTATTTCATTTTCTCTGGATCACTTGTTACTACTACTAGTACTATCACTACTGCTACTAATACCATAAGTACTACTATAACTATTACCGCTATCGCTGCTACTACTCCTACAACTACTACGACTAAAATTACCACTACAAGAACTGTCATTACTAAAATCACAACCACCACTAGTAGTACTATTACGGTCACTACTAGTAATGGTAGTACTACAATAACCACTATTGGTAGTAGTACTACTACAATCACTACTAGTAATGGTAGTACTACAACAACCACTACTAGTAATGGTAGTACTACAATAATCACTACTAGTAATGGCAGTACTACAATAACCACTATTGGTAGTAGTACTACTACAATCACTACTAGTAATGGTAGTACTACAACAACCACTACTAGTAATGGTAGTACTACAATAACCACTATTGGTAGTAGTACTACTACAATCACTACTAGTAATGGTAGTACTACAACAACCACTACTAGTAATGGTAGTACTACAATAACCACTATTGGTAGTAGTACTACTACAATCACTACTAGTAATGGTAGTACTACAACAATCACTACTAGTAATGGTAGTACTACAATAACCACTATTGGTAGTAGTAATACTACAACCACTACTAGTAATGGTAGTACTACAATAACCACTATTGGTAGAAGTACTACTACAATCACTACTAGTAATGGTAGTACTACAACAACCACTATTGGTAGTAGTACTACTACAGTCACTACTAGTAATGGTAGTACTACAACACCTATTGGTAGTAGTACTACTACAATCACTACTAGTAATGGTAGTACTACAACAATCACTACTAGTAATGGTAGTACTACAATAACCACTATTGGTAGTAGTAATACTACAACCACTACTAGTAATGGTAGTACTACAATAACCACTATTGGTAGAAGTACTACTACAATCACTACTAGTAATGGTAGTACTACAACAACCACTATTGGTAGTAGTACTACTACAGTCACTACTAGTAATGGTAGTACTACAACACCTATTGGTAGTAGTACTACTACAATCACTACTAGTAATGGTAGTACTACAACAACCACTATTGGTAGTAGTACTACTACAGTCACTACTAGTAATGGTAGTACTACAACACCTATTGGTAGTAGTACTACTACAATCACTACTAGTAATGGTAGTACTACAACAACCACTATTGGTAGTAGTACTACTAGTCACTACTAGTAATGGTAGTACTACAACACCTATTGGTAGTAGTACTACTACAATCACTACTAGTAATGGTAGTACTACAACAATCACTACAAGTAATGGTAGTACTACAATAACCACTATTGGTAGTAGTAATACTACAACCACTACTAGTAATGGTAGTACTACAATAACCACTATTGGTAGAAGTACTACTACAATCACTACTAGTAATGGTAGTACTACAACAACCACTATTGGTAGTAGTACTACTACAGTCACTACTAGTAATGGTAGTACTACAACACCTATTGGTAGTAGTACTACTACAATCACTACTAGTAATGGTAGTACTACAACAACCACTATTGGTAGTAGTACTACTACAGTCACTACTAGTAATGGTAGTACTACAACAACTATTGGTAGTAGTACTACTACAATCACTACTAGTAATGGTAGTACTACAACAACCACTATTGGTAGTAGTACTAATACCACAACTGCTACCACTAGTTCTATAACTACTACTACTACTACTACAACCACGACCACTAGTACCACTACCACCTCCACTAGTACCACTATCACCACCACTAGTACCACTACCACCATCACCACCTCTAGTACCACTATCACCACTTCTAGTACCATTATCACCAGTATCATCATCATCACCACCACTAGCACCCCTCCACCACCGTTAGTACCAACTCCATCACAGCTAGTACCACTATAACCATCACTATTACTACCACCACTAGTACCACTATAACCATCACTATTATTACTACCACTAGTACCAACGCCACTAGTACTACTACCACCACCACTAGTACTACCATCACCATTAGTACCATTACCACCACTAGTACCACCACCACTACCATTATAAGTACTAACTTACCAGTTAGCCACCGACGTATGTCAGTTGGCTAAGGCGTTTGCCTGCCGATCAGAAGTTGCGCTCGGGCGCGGGTTCGTTTCCCGCTTGGGCTGATTACCTGGTTGGATTTTTTCGAGATTTTCCACAACCGTAAGGCATATATCAGATAATCTATGCCGAATCCTCGGCATCATCTCGCCAAATATTATATCGCTATCACCAATTCCACCGACGCTAAATAACCTCGTAGTTGATACAGCGTCATTGAACAACGAAATAAAAAACTACCAGTCCTCCACTGTGGATTGACGGTTAGCACGTCTGACCGTGGACCGAGCGGGTCCGATTTCAAACCCTGGTTGGAACAAGTTACACGGTTGAGGTTTTTCCGGGATTTTACCTCAACCCATTACGAGTAAATACGGGGTAATTATCGGCACTAGATCCTGGAGGCATTTCGTTGGCATTATCACCTTCATATCAATCTAGATAACCACAGCAGTAACGTTGATAAACCGTCATAAAATAATCTACTAAATAAGCAAATAATAACTACTACTAGTACTACTCTCTCACTTTGAGAGAGAAGCAGAGGTTAAAGGTGTTTGAGAATAAAGTTCTTAGGAAAATGTTTAGGTCTAAGAGAGTTGAAGTTACAGAAGAATGGAGAAAGGTACACAACGCAGAACTGCAGGCATTGTATTCTTCACCTGACATAATTAGGAACATCAAATCTAGACGTTTCAGATAGGCAGGGCATATAGCACGTATGGGCGAATCCAGAAATGCATATAGAGCAGCGGTACACAACCCGCGGCCCACGGGCCTCATGCAGCCCAACACTACGTTTGCTGCGGCCCGATAGTAAAGTTTTAAACTTAAGATTAAAAAAAAAATATTTGAACAGACTTATATTATTAATTAATATAAATTACAGCAATCACTAACTAGTAAGACATTTATGTAAATTCTATTTATTATTGGAGGATGTCTGCGGCCCTCCAAAGGAACATTTTTAGTCCCCTTTCCAATGTCATCTGTCCAATGACTCCCGTTTTCTTGGAATACGTATTCCATAATAAGTTTATTACTTACAATATACTGAACTTTATTTCAATCGGTAATTATGTATGGAATTATAGGATGGGGTAGTTTATTTAAATCCAATTTTAATCCACTTTATTTATTACAGAATAAAATAATTAAAATATGTCTTCATAAACCTAATGATTTTCCACCTCAAAAATTGCTTTGAATAATAATAATAATAATAATAATAATAATAATAATAATAATAATAATGGTTTTATTTAACCTGGCAGAGTTAAGGCCGTAAGGCCTTCTCTTACACTCAACCAGGATTAAAACTTGCTTACACAGTTGAACATAAAACGTTAATGTTCTTAAAATAAGACAAATTTATTATATTGTATTAATAAAATTCATACATAAAAATCGAAATAATTTTCAATTCTATTCTCATAGTTATGAAACAAAAGGTATGAATTCTTTAAGATTGTTTGAACCAAAATGCAACACTGCTACACTATTTAATCATAGTAGTAATTCAGGCCCAAGAATATGTAACAAATTTATATTTAAATATCCTTATCTTGTCAATTCTAATTGTTCTAGTATTAAATTAAAAAAGTTATGTATTGATTTTATAACGAAAAATTGTAAATTTAAATTTATATATTCTTATTGTGTAGTAGACATAAGACAAATTGTGTTATATACTTCTTAATTTAAATTCAGGAATCCGCCCCTGAGCACGACTTCTACTCTTTCACTCTTTCAGGGGCGAGCTAAAGTTTTTCTGCATATATTATATTTTATGCTACAATTATTAGCAATAAATAAATAAATAAATGAATAAATAAATAAATAAATAAATAAATAAATAATTCGATTATAAATTATCTTTTCTGAAAACCTGTTCACAAACGATCACAACTACAGTACATTACACTTTTTAGTTAAACACACTGCCCTAATTCATTTCTTAATAGGACTCTATTTAGTCCCCTTCCACCTTGTAGGGTAAACATTGGTAATTTCGTGGCAGTGATTATTTCGTGATACTTTTTCTTTGCTCTTTTGTGAATTAACCAATGGTGTTACGAGATCCAAATTTCCGCCAAGGGATTGCTTATGTTGTCCAGTTTCCAGAAACATACAGCTAAGCTTTGTGTGACTATTGTAGTTGCTTCAGTGAGCTTTTATGTTTGGAGAGAGCAAGTTTGCGTCGACTTCTCAGGCATACAAATTTTGTGGATGTTTGTAATTACATTACAGGCTTATTACTAAATGTAAGCATGTGATATTTGGTACAAAGATTTATTGTATCTTCATGAAATTTTAGGAAATGTTTTTGGAATTTTAGATACATCTGTAGTCGCCATATAGGCTTAGCTTTACTGATAGAAATCTTAGTTGTTTGAGGCGAAATTTTGTTGAGCATTAAGTGTTACAATTTTTAAAATAGTATAAAATGTATTACAATAGGAATTTTAGAAATCTGAAGACAAGATGTGATAACAAAAAAGAAAACGGAGACGCAATGGGTTCAGTGTAGCTTCTGTTTGAATTGTTATCATGCTAAATGTCAATGATAAGTGCTAGATGACTTACTTGCAAGAATTGTGACAGAAAATGGAACATGGCTCCACCATTTTGGACCGGAGACAGAAGCAGACAATGGAGTGGCATCATGCAAATTCACCAAAGAAATAGAAATTCAAAAGTACACCTTCGGCAGGAAACGTTATGGCTACTGTGTTTTTTTCCATTCGGAAGGATTCTTGCTTGTGGACATCATGCCACACGGAACCACCATTAATTCTGACGGGTATGTTGCAAATCTCAAGAAACTTCTAGTTCGACTGAATCGTGTTCGACGACATCGGGAGAAGCAGGATGTTCTGCTATTGCACGACAACGCACAGCCATATGTCAGTCACAAGACCACAGACCAGATCAGAAAATTCGGATAAACAACACTGAAACACCCGCCTTACAGTCCTGAACTGGCACCTTGCGATTACCATCTCTTTGGTAAACTGAAAGGATCCCTTCGCGGAACGAGGTTAGAAGATGACTCCCTTGTGCACGCTGCTAAAGAGTGGCTCAGACGTGTTGGTCCAGACTTTTACCGTGCTGGTCTACAGGCTCTCGTTCCTAGGTTACGTAAGGCAGTTGAAAGGGATGGGGATTATGTGGAAAAGTAATATTTTGTTCCTTAAGGATGCATCTACATTCTGTGAAAATAGCAAAGCTGTAGGATAAAAATATAATTTTTAAACAAACGTTATGCATTACTTTTGGAGTTACCCTAGTAATATAGACTATAGTAAAGTCCGTAATAAAAGTGTTCACCCTTTCAGGGCAAAGACGATCCCTTTTCAATTTCAATTTTTACTTTGATTTCATTCTTATTATGTGTTGATATGTATTTCTATGTTTTTTTGCTATGAATATTAGACGCAATTCCTATGTTTGAAGTCTTGTAACAATAAATGAGAATTTCATTTGACTTTAATGAATTTTTCCACAATTCTTCTATCTCTCACGAAATTATCAATACAATATCACGAAATTACCAAGGTTATCACGAAATAACCAACCTTTCAGCTTAAGTTGTGAAAGTTATTTTTGACACATATTCAAGAACGTATCCAATCTTTTATATCTCCAGATTTGTACAGCAAGTTATCGTCTTTTAGATGAAAAAATCGGAATAAGGATATATTTACACATTTTCATTTTAAATTAGTTTTAATGAAATTATCACGAAATTACCAATGTTTACCCTACATTCCTAGAGGCATTTCTTAATGAACTCATTTTCTCTATGACAGTAATTGGGTCATACAAGTTTCTTAATCTATTGGTAGAGCCTATGGTCGTGTTTTGATAAAATGTGATGTTAACCTGGACTTCTGCATGTGACAACATGAGCTGTAAAACATTCCTGAGTACATTAAATATAGTGAAATATGAAGTAGGATAGACATACATACATTTTATAGTAAAATGAAAATATGATTAAAACATAAGAGAGATAGGAAGGAAAAAAGCGAATGTAAAACAGAGAGATTGGTGTGCTTGCGAGAGAGCGGAAGGCAATTCGGAAGTAATGTTGGATGACGAATAGGAATATGGAGTGGGATCGAGTCTAAATTTTTTCGTACATTGCAACACATTTCAGCTTTGTATACAGTGTACGCAATATATCTCCTCTACCATTTATTTCAATAAGCGTAGCGCTCTGTGCTAAATCGCTCGGCAGAGTTTCTGTCACTGCCTTTCAAAGATATTTGAATAGCAATATTTATTTAATGGAATAACTGCGAAAAAAGGACTTAGAGACTGCTAGAGTAAATATCTATTGTAAACTTTGATTTAGTAGATCCTAACAAGTGCTTAATATTTCACAGTGATTTCGTATTCACGTTTAGCGGGTATATTTCATTCTGGTACTCGAATGACGTCGTTTATTTTGTTCTCAGTACTGTGGTAACCTAGAAAGTAGAGCAAGTGTTTCGGTATTACAGCGCCGCCCTATATTTTATTGTGAAGAGATAAAGCTGTTGGCTGTGGCACGTTTCTTGTTCCTAATTCATCTCAGTTTGAAAACCAAAACCAATATGGGCCTAAAGGAAGCAACTGGATTAATTTATTGCAAATATACCTAGTGCTGGACAAACTGTGAAGATAATTTCCGATCATGGACCACATCTTGAGATTTTGATATGTTGCCTTATAATCAGCAGTAATCTCACTAGAGGTTTTGATTTATCTAGAAAAAATCAAAACTCGAGTGAGATTTAATTGACTATTAAACAATTATTAGAAGGAAGTACAGTATATAAAATTTAAAAAATATAAAATACTCCAATACAATAACATATTAATTGACTTAAAAAATTCTATTTCACTAATGTTAGCTTCACTAAAACCTTTGAACGGAACCATCATTTTCAGTTGACTATCTATGTGGTAAAAAATGACGATCGCAGAGCACGTTTTATAGTACCGTAAAGAATTTGCAGTTTGAAATGTTGGAAAACAAAGAAACAAATGGTAGAAAAGTGATAACAACAGAAGAAAGTATATAAAGATTAGAAGAAATGAAAGGTTCAGAGCCATATTGGGCCAAGCGCCTTTTATTAAAAACGAACAAAGTAAGGGTTAAAGTTAAGTGAATACCACAGTTCAATGAAGATTGATATATCATTTAGTTTTAATGTGCATAATTTATATTACTGTATATATGTTTCATTGAATGATGGTACTCACTGAATTTTAATCCTTGTTTTCTCCGTTTTGAATAATGGCGCTTGGCCCACTATGGCTCTGAACTTTTCAAATAAATTACTGTAATACAATAAAGTAGGTATTAATTGACTTCCTAAAATTCTATTTCACTAATGGTAGCTTCACCGAAATGTTTGAACGGAGCCGCCATTTTCAGTGGACTATCTATGCGGGAAACAAATTGACGATCGCAAAACATGTTTTATAGTACCGTAAAAAATTTGCAGTTTCAAATATTGGCAAAGAAACAAATGCTAGGGAAATGATAAAAATAAACAAATGTTAGGGAAGTGATAAAACAAACAAATGCTAGGGAAGTGATAAAATTGTATGATAAAGAGCCATGATTGGTTGAAACACGTCCTTTCGTACCGTTTTATTGATCAAAAGTAGTATGACGTAGTAAAATTGTAATAGTCAGAAGTAAAACCATTCAAGAAAATAATTCTGAAATTTTTAAAAGCATATAGAGAAACAACAAGGAATGAGTGCATAACAAAGTCGTGTATCATATTTTCAGATATTTTCACCTTACTTACCAGTACCAGTATATGATCATTTTTGGTGTCGCTGTCTTTTCAATACTGGCTAGAGGTCTCTACCGTTGGCCATATTCGTTATTACAATGACTTAATGTAATGCAACTGTATCATGAGTGGCACCTTATGGCTACTTCAATTTGCATATTATTTTAGACATACAGTAAAATGTCGTAACGAGGAACGCCAGTGTTATAACATATTCAGTAATATGAAATTATTTTCAGTTCCTTGTCTTTTTCTCTTAAAAAATTAATATTAAAATACTTCAATTTAAAGAATTTCGTTTTTACGATAAAAAAATCGGTAGAGCGTAATGAAATAAAAATTTCGCTCTCTTGCCAAAAACATCTACTTTCCTAACGCAAATTATTTTAAGGTGCAATTAGTTAGCAAGTAGGGGTATATTTTAACTTATCTTATAATAATATTTCAATTGCATAGGCCTAGTGGTCGTGAAGTTCTTAAATATCTAAATATCTATGACGAGATCTCTCTGAATTTTGTGTTAACATATTCATGCAATGTTCCCTTGTTCTTCCAATTTAGTTCTCTTCTACCAATTACAGCTCATTAATCTCACAACATGGCGCTTCCAATCACAGCTAACTCATCTCACAACATGGTTTCCCAAATAACGCGCCATCCCTTGTCCTACAAAGTGCTACATAAAACTTGAATTTTGTACTTTTCCTATGTCTTTCTTGAAACTTGTTTTCAAAAGCAATGAATATTTAGAGTTTTCTTTTATTTGAGGTTATTTCCCATATCTACATGCAAAATATGAGGAATTTACAGCAAGTATATATAAATGAAAAAGCATGCTTTTTTTTTCTTTGGAAAAATAACGTATTTCGATTTAACGAAATTTCATTACAAAGTCATTTCAGAAGTCCCTAATATTTCGTTACAGTATTTTATTGCATTAACATTTTCTGCAAAGCTATAAGAGGAACATATGCCTATAAATACGTATTTATTTTTAAATAATTTATATTAAATAAGAAAATTCACGAGCATTTAAATTTGTCATACTGCGAAGTCTACCGACGTAGCTCAGGTAGTAGGCGTGTCTGCCTGTTGATTCGGAGCAGCGCTCAGGCATGGGTTAAATACCCGTTAGGTCTTATGTAAATCTGGCTTTCAGGTAGTAGCTCCCTGTAAATTCTTGAATAATTTCAAGGAAAAATTGTTCCGGGACCAGGTATCGATCCCGGGACCCTTAGCTAAGCGCACGAATGCTCTGCCGACTGAGCTACCCCAGGAACTATACACGACACCGTCACAATTTTTCCCTTATATCCACACAACTCAAATAGGCTGACAAGGCCCCAGAACCCAACTTTGAGTGCACACAAATTCTGTGTGACTTAAATTGTGGATTCCTGTTAATGTACCCGTTCGGTCTGATTACCTGCTTGCAATTTTCCCCTAACTATAACGCGAATATTGAATGGCGAATCGTCTGCTTCATCTCTCCAAATACCATCTCGCTAATCCACGACGCTAAAAATTTAGTTGACACTGTGTTGTTAAAAACAGACACAAATATATAGAGCTACTGCAAACATCTAAATTTCTTTGACTTGTGTTGTATGTTGTGTAAGGAGCTAGGATATCCTGCTCAGAATCCGTAGTAACATTTGTGGTACTCAACGTCGCATTTAGGGTTCTTCCCAGTTCTCCCGTTTACATCGTCATCATTCCGGAAACATCTCTCCATTTCATCATCATATTCGTATTCATTTTTCTGATCACCGCTCGGCGAGTGCGGAGCAGGCTGTTCTAGAGACATGAGGGTTAACGTCCATACACTTCGTAATTTAGCACAATCGGCCGATTAAGGTGAGAACGCAAAAAGGTGTGGTTTAGTACAACGAACCAAGGAACAGTCTAAGTACTGAGTCGTCATAACAGATCAAATCCAATCGATCTTCAATAATACTATACTAGCAGGACATTGCTTTATGAGAAATGTGTGTTATTTTGACGTGTTGATATGGAAGCAAGTAATTATAAAATTACTAAAGGTTTGCAACTATTTCCTACAATTTTCATTACATAGGGCTACATATCACAAGACCATTAAACAGATTTCCAACATTAGTTTTTTAATATGGAAAAATAAATTTCAAATCTGAATTGCGACAGAGCATTCATGTAAATAATGGGCTTTATATGTGCAATGTATGTATGTATGTATGTATGTATGTATGTATGTATGTATGTATGTATGTATGTATGTATGTATGTATGTATGTATGTATGTATGTATGTATGCATGTATGCATGCATGTATGTATGTATGTCTATGTATGTATGTATGTATGTACAGTATGTATGTAATTAGTTAATATGTAGGTTAGAACTGTGGTGGGGCGGCGGTACGATCATCCACCCCTCCTCTTTATCTTTCTTATACTGGCTGCTTTCGCCAGGTGGACGGCACATTAGAAGGATTGGGTGTGCGCAGCGGAAGACTTTTAGAAATGAATAGTGTGAATTTGTAAAACAAATATAATTAACAATAATAAGTAGCAATGTACATAAATGGAAAATGAAATAACAATAAATATGAAATAGGTGAGTGAAAATAGGACAAACTAATCTGAAATGATATCCCCAGGATATGTAAATCATGTAAGTATCACAAGGCCGAGGCCAACACACTTATAAGTGATAAAACAATCTAATATGGCCGTCTCTCGACAATCAGTGACTAACCTATTAGCCATATGTTCATGAACCACTCAATCTGAATAACCAAACTATAAATACATGTACACTCAATAAGAGAGAAACTCTACCCAGCATAAGGCATTACATGACTGATCACTATACATTACCCACTGCACATATTGCTCACATAAACTGTGCAAATTGCACTAACACCAATCTCTGCACTTTACAAAATGAACACCCAACGGAGAGAGAGAGAGGGATGGAGACAGATACACGTAATAAGTAACGGACGATAATTCCAATCTCAAGGATCGTTTAAATAGCAACAAAACTCGACGCATATGATAACAAAATAGCGGCGAAGGAAACAAATAATCAAATGGAGCAGGGAAAACACTAAAACAATATGTGAGACCGTAACCGCTGCTCTATCACTCTAACCGTCTCGGAACATGAACTCACGTTTCAAATCATATCTCATTACATAATCCCCAAATACAATTTACCTCAAACACATATATATCCCACAAATATGTTACTCAATGCAAATACTAAAACTTGCCCCCAAGACGTATCACTAGCAAGCGATGTTTCAAACTACGATCCAATAAAATCCCAAACACACACGACGCAATTTAACTACTCCACTGATCTATCTCCAGCACATACAAAGCCCGAGTCACGTTGTCTATATCTGCCGCGTACCAAAATCCTAAGTCTTGTTAAATGTATCTGCCGCGTACGAGAGTTTGAAACTGAGCCAACTGTTTCCGTGTATCTCCCGCGTACGAGAGCCTAAGTCTTGTTAAGTATATCTGCCGCGTACCGGAACTCAGTGACGCTCCGTGTATCTCCATTTAAACAGGTAAACTCTCTCTCCCCCTCTATCCTCGTGAGACGTAATGAACCGGCCAATAGGGTTATTTGGAAAGAACAAATGAAGGGATTGATAGCGCTATCTATACTCTGATGTCTGAGAGCGCTCTGACGGATGAAGTGACGTACTAGGTGAACGGCCGTGGTCGTGAGCACGGCTCAGAACATAACAGATTTTTTGTCGAAATTTATCTCAACTCTAAGGATAATGTGAGGTAATTACATGGCGAATCCTCGGCATCATCTCGGCTATCACCAATTCCAGCGAAGCTAAGTAATCTATTAGTTCATACAGCGCTGTTAAATAGGCAACTAAAAAGAATGAGGAACAGAGCGCTCAATTGATCCATAGTATCCGTGCTAGCTGATTGGACTAGACTATTAGCTTGCCAAGCAAGCAGGTAGGGTTCGAAGCCTGGGATTTTTCTGAATCAATAAATAGCACTTGTGGCGGAAAAGTTACAGTAATGATTTTGAGGTTCTTCCGTTTCTCTATATTAGCTCCATTCCATTAGCTTTCATAGCATTCCTCGATCCCTGGATGGCGATATAGGGTCTAAAGACGATCATGATTGTTTGTTTCTAAACCTAGATATAGCCTACAGCGAATATTAGCTTAGACGAGGAATGCAGAACTGGTGGACGAGAGGGGTGGAAGCATGGGGAAAGAGTTTGTTCCCCTATCCACAATCCTCCGACCTTCAATGACGTATCTGTGACGTTTCGTAACATATCTCTTTTCCCCCTACCATTTCCAACGACGCGAGGGTTGATAGGAAGGGATGAGTTACGTGTTCCGGCTTGTGACGTCTGTCACAATTGTAGCACAGTTTCCCATCCCTGGCTTAGACAGCTGGTATGGGTTGGATGTGCATCCAGGTGAGTATAGTGACTTCCCTCTTAATACTATCAGCGTCAGTGATTCACCCTTATAATATGTCCAATGTCCTATGTCCAGAATGTCATTTTTTTCACCGCCGGTAAATGCTTTCTAGAGCTATCTCATTCAGGGACATAGTCTCTAAAACATCCGTAAATCTACAACAAAGCTACAGCTATAATCTTCCGCCCATAAAAATCTCTCGATTATGACTTAGTTTGAATTCACGAACCTGGAGCCGGGCGGCAAGTGTGAAAACCAATATACTATCGAGAATCCTATTACAGTGTACACTGTACATCAAAAGCCCACAAATGTTAAGATGAAGAATTTGTCAACTATTTTCTCATGTAATATGAATAAGTAGGCTATTCCCATTAGTATCTGAACAAATTGAATTACCGAATATGTGGTATGAATATAAGAGCAGCACTAGCCGTTAGTAGGTCTATGTCAACAAACTGAATTTTATCACGCATGAAAATACCAAAACAAAAGTTAATGTTGACAAAATACTTGTATTGCAATACAGCATTACTAAATGCAAATAATCGAAGCCACATCCATTAAATAACCACATTTAAATGATGAAAATTAGCACCCAAACCGCCATAATAAGAAAAAAATCTAAGAAATCATTTACAAATTCATTCCAAACATATTACTCTAATAAAAACTTTTACCGTGGCCACCGCGGTGTTACAATTCTGCAAAGACAATTGAGAGTGTTACTTTGCAAAACAATATGTTCATTCCACTCGCACTGGAGATTTTTTTTTTTTTTGTATTTCTGTGTTATAAACTACTCTCAACGCTGTATTTAAACACTTCTATGTGTATGTGTTGCATTAACTGCCAGATTGAAGGGGTCAGAAACTGAATGTAGTTACACGCCTCCTTGAAACACTGGGGTTAAAAGTGAATGGATCTTTAACTCCACACCACCTATAAGCTCTCGGCGTGGTCGTTAGAAACAATTATCTCCAATTAGCCTTTGTTCCAAGAGGTGAAAAGGTTGACCTATATCGTGAACCGAAGAATCCGTCCGTTTATTCTTCCTTCTCCGCCTACAGTAGCCCCTCCGTCGATTTTCATGAAACTTAGCTCTAGTTTCATTATTCAAGGCCGCAGGATCCATCTATTTGTAAAATTCATGCTTTAAAATACATAATCAATGAAATTAAAACACTTAAAAAATTAATTTATTAATTTTCATTAGAACAACTTACTATGCAGCGCTGCGACAAAATCTGTAAGATTATAGTGAATAAACAGAATATGGGTAAGATTTCGTCATGCATTTCAATTATAGTGCCACCATTTCATAGTTAGTAAAATGGCATTAATGCGCAGAACATCAGGTTAAATTATTTTCAATGAAAAAGAATACAAAAACTATTACAGAATGTCAAGTGAAACATATTAAATTTAAGAAATAGCAGCCAAGAATGGATCAGAGAACAAGGTGTGTGTTTGTCTGCTTTTTTTGTGACAAGAAATGATTTTTGGTAGTATATTTGCGATTTAGTCAACAGAAAAGGATAGGCCTATCTCCACAGATAAGAATAGCCCCACTTCGTTCTATATCTGTGACGGTAGAAGTTTGAGTTAAGAATTAAAATTATTTTAAAGAGAAATTCGTGGAGAAAGCGATAGGTTTGGAAGTAAACCCCGAAAAGACAAAGTATATGATTATGTCTCGTGACCAGAATATTGTGCGAAATGGAAATATAAAAATTGGAGATTTATCCTTCGAAGAGGTGGAAAAATTCAAATATTTTGGAGCAACAGTAATAAAAATATAAATGACACTTGGGAAGAAATTAAACGCAGAATAAATATGGAAATGCCTGTTATTATTCGGTTGAGAACCTTTTGTCATCTAGTCTGCTGCCAAAAAATCTTAAAGTTGGAATTTATAAAACAGTTATATTACCGGTTGTTCTGTATGGTTGTAAAACTTGGGCTCTCACTTTGAGAGAAGAACAGAGATTAAGGGTGTTTGGGAATAAGATTCTTAGGAAAATATTTGGGGTTAAAAGGGATGAAGTTACAGGAGAATGGAGGAAGTTACACAACACACAACTGCATGCACTGTATTCTTCACCTGACATAATTAGGAGCATTAAATCCAGACGTTTGATATGGGCAGGGCATGTAGCACGTATGAGAGAATCCAGAAATGCATATAGAGTGTTAGTTGGGAGGCCGGAGGGAAAAAGACCGTTGGGGGCCGAGACATAGGTGGGAGGATAATATTAAAATGAATTTGAGGGAAGTGGGATATGATGATAGAGACTGGATTAATCTTGCACAGGATAGGGACCGATGGCGGGCTTGTGTGAGGGCGGCAATGAACCTGCGGGTTCCTTAAAAGCTATTTGTAAGTAAGTAAGTATTCGTGTAGATATATTGAAGCCCAAAATTTTTATCTAAGGTTTTTAATTCGAACCACTAGTCTTTACATAAAACTATTTTACAGAGAAAATTTTTTCCTCTCTATTTCCGTAACTATTAAGAAGATACATTTATATTTTTAAAAATAATTCTTGTAAATATATATATTTAAGTCTTGAAACTTTTATCTGAAGAAGTTTTTAATGCAAAGTACTATGCTGTACATAATACTATTTTAAATAAAGTAAAGTTCTATAATAATTCCTGTCAAAATAGCCCTAAGTTCGCTACTGAAGGTAGGCTATTATTTATGAAAATGTAAATTTCTCTACCAAAAGATTTTTCAGTGGAGAAAAGTGAATTTTCGTAAAAAAAAAAAAATCTGGAACGAATTTTTTGCACCATCGCAATATTTTCTATTTACATTTCGCATAATGGAAAACCAATAAACGGGCCCTAATTTCGTAAAACTCAACATTACAATGCATGTAGAACAATTTAGGAGAGTTTATCATTTTATTTTTTAAAATGCTAGGCATATACAACTGTGTGAATCAACAAAGAAATGGAACAAACAAAAAATCAATTAAGCATTTCTATAGTGTGAGAAACATACAATAGCATATTGCCAATATGAATAACCAATATACTGCATTGAATTGGAGACAAACAGAGAATATGTGGACATGTCTCACACACGACACCACCAGTTGCCCGGTTGTTTGTCACACGCTCCTCTGTTCTCGAACACTACTCAAATTACCGCAAACAATGCCGTCAGCACCCCGTCGCTGAGCCATTATGGACGTCTGCAGCGATAACCATCGCGATCGCGGCAAGAGATGACAATGTTACAATTTAGTGGATGTCCCGACGCTCGGCAAATATTTGTTGGCGACAAAAATGTTCACTTCAGCAAAGTGTGCTGCAACTCCAAGTTTCTGAAGGAAGCGACATTCAATTGATTACGAAGTCACAGAAGAAAAAGAAAATTGTATTAATGCAATGATAGTATTCTTGATTTTATTTATACTGTACTGCTTCGAATGCAAACTAAGAGAACAAGGTATTCTGAGCGCAAGGTTGCATGAATCAGTGAAGTAAATTTACTATATCCCATTAAATTCTGAATGAAAATACTCTTTGTTTTTATACCACGCAAACAAAATTTTGGGAATTATTGTAGTTTTCGGTTCATGTTTCTAGCTTTTGTGGTTGTTTTATTGAAATTATTTAGTTTGAAAATTGTTAATCTAAAATTTGTTTGTTTGTTATTTCCAAGTTGTTCGTTTTTAGTCCTGTCCAGCTACATAATCTTTTTCCATGACTGGTATCTAAACTGGTCTTTATTTCATCGTCCTTAATAATAATAATAAAAATAATAATAATAATAATAATAATAATAATAATAATAATAATAATAATAATAATATGATATTGTAATTATTATTATTATTATTATTATTATTATTATTATTATTATTATTATTATTATTATTATTATTATTGAATTTGGTATTCCCAAGAAACTAGTTCGATTAATTAAAATGTGTCTCACTGATACTTCCAACAGAGTCTGCATAGGCCAGTTTCTATCCGATGCTTTCCCAATTCACTGCAGGCTAAAGCAAGGAGATGCACTATCACCTTTACTTTTTAACTACGCTCTAGAATATCCCATTAGGAAAGTTCAGGTTAACAGAGAAGGTTTGCAATTGAACGGATTACATCAGCTTCTTGTCTATGCGGATGACGTGAATATGTTAGGGGAAAATCCACAAACGATTAGGGAAAACACGGAAATTTTTACTTGAAGCAAGTAAAGCGAAGTAAATCCCGAAAAGACAAAGTGTTTGATTATGTCTCGTGACCAGAATATTGTACGAAATGGAAACATAAAAATTGGAGATTTATCCTTCGAAGAGGTGGAAAAATTCAAATATCTTGGAGCAATAGTAACAAATATAAATGACATTCGGGAGGAAATTAAACGCAGAATAAATATGGGAAATGCCTGTTATTAATCGGTTGACAAGCTTTTGTCATCTAGTCTGCTGTCAAAAAATTTGAAAGTTAGAATTTATAAAACAGTTATATTATCGGTTGCTCTGTATTGTTGTGAAACATGGACTCTCACTTTGAAAGAGGAACAGAGATTAAGGGTGTTTGAGAATAAGTTTCTTAGGAAAATATATGGGGCTAAGACGGATGAAGTTACAGGAGAATGGAGAAAGTTACACAACGCAGAGCTGCACGCATTGTATTCTTCACCCGACATAATTAGGAACATTAAATCAGACTTTTGAGATGGGCAGGGCATGTAGTACGTATGGGCGAATCCAGGAATGCAAATAGAGTGTTAGTTGGGAGACCGGAGGGAAAAAAGCCTTTGGGGATACCGAGACGTAGATGGGAGGATAATATTAAAATGGATTTGAGGGAGGTGGATTATGATGATAGAGACTGGATTAATCTTGCTCAGTATAGGGACCGATGGCGGGCTTATGTGAGGGCGGCAATGAACTTGTGGGTTCTTTAAAAGCCATTCCTAAGTAAGTATTATTATCAATACTGTATCATGGTTATTATATTATTATTATTATTATTATTATTATTATTATTATATCATCATCATCCGTAGCGCTACAGCCCGTGAAGGGCCCAGACCGACCAGCCCGCTGTTGGCCTCACGCTCACATGCCGAAGCAGAGGTGGACCATCATCCAACCAGAATGGAGGTATCCGAGTGGTTAGCACGATGATCTTCCCAGCCGTTATAGCTGGCTCTCGCAAACGAATTTCGCTACCTATCGTAGCTTCCCAAGTAAATCACGATACTGGGTGGGTACCGGCCCCATTCACTGGCCGAATTTTCATCAGAAAATTTCTTCCCCCATGAGGATTTGAACCAGCGCGCATTCCGTAACGCAAGTTCTAGGCAGGATGCTTTAGACCACGACGCCACGGCGAGGGACTCATCGTCCTTAGCAACCTAAACAATAGCTTTATTTAAGCACTGAATTGAAAGTTTTTAATTTTATTCACTGCTGTGAATTAAAATCTTTTTCCATGACAACCAACACATTACAAAGAAAATGCGTACAATTGAAATTTGAATTTATAATACCAGTAATATAATTTAGATACCAGCAATGGATAAAATATCATATAGCGCACGAGAGTAAACAGATTTTATGCGTTTGTGGAAGTTCAACTTCGTACTCGCACATAAAATCTAATTTTACTTTCTTATACAACAAATTAGTATTATTCCGATGGTTTTACCATGAATTTGAATTGTTAAGTTTGAATTACTCTGTAAAAGATGGCAGCAAGCGTAATAATTTGCGCTTGTATTGGGTATTATTTTTATTTAATTTAGCCTAAATACGAAGTATATAATTTTACGAATGTTTTTCTGATTATTTATCGGCGTGTTCTTAACATATTTTATTGCATATTTTCGTTTTATAAACCTGTTTTCTATTAATCATTCGAATTTGAATCACACACATACAAATGTGTCAGAATTCAAATACAATTTCGCTTTTATCTCTTCAGTTCTTTTACTTAGCTTCTGTCACATTTCCATATTTGCTTATTTGTTAAAAAATAACGCTTTCGGCACAATCCGATACATGCAACGGTCGGCATTACAAGACCAAAGTATATGAAGATTTGGGTTTCGGACATAACCATACCAGAGGCAGACGTCCTTTACGAACGTGTTTCATCCAGGAGTCGTTAATACCATCCACATCATAGCGTTCGTTCGTTTCTCGACAACACGAGGCTTGCTTGCTCTTTGGCGGGTGTTACTACGGTAACGGCCTCTGGTTGCCTGGGTAACGGAACCAGCCTCGAGGGTACTTCACTTGATACACAGCGTTCGCTCGCATTGCGCTCTCCATTGTACAGTCTGTACTAAAATTTATTCCATTTTTACAATTAAACTTAGTAGGTGATGCATATATTATCGTACAGTTACAAGTCACAGTTTCTAGTAGGGCCTACAGCGTTTTTTGTATCCCAGACAGACAAGATACAGATATTAAATCGTTAGAGGATCAAAGAATATCATTTAAAGAATTTTCTCCTATAAATACATTATAATGTCAAATGGAAAAAGAAATACAGTCGGGGAAGCTAAGCAAAACACAAAATCACACCCGACAAATTAAAAAAAAAAAACATTATAGAGGGGATAACACACGCACTATAGACGGATTAGAGACAATATAGGCTAAGAAAAAAATTCCAGGAACTGTATAAAAATGTAGAATAACAGTTTTATCAAGAGATTTCCGGAATGTGTGAATGTCGACAGACATAATTTCTAATCTAATCGATTAATCGATCAATTTCTGTTGTAACATTAATCGATCAAAATATTTAATCCAATAATCGAGTCGATTAAAATTAATCGGTTGTAGTTTATGTTAATTATTATTTTGTTAATACAAACTCATACTAAAAATTCCTACAATATTCCGCTTTCAGAAATTGCTTATTTAAAAGCACAATAGTACTGTTATCTTCGAACTGCAAGCAGATGGCGTAGGGAAAATCTTTGCACAAACACTTCAGAAAGAGGTGGAGATATGAGGACAGTGACCTAGTCTACTTCTATTGAAAGTTGAAACACAATGCGAAATCCTTGTTAAATTTTTTGGTTTTCCAAGTTCATCTTCCTACCATATGGAATACATACTTTTCTGGGATTCGTCCCCCTCATCCCTTATAAAATACCCATGTCTACACTGTGTGCAAGTGAGAGCGTAACTATCTTCTTCTGTTTCTAAAATCTGGTAATTCGATTACAATAGGGGCCAGTCTTCTGTTTCGACCGCTGTACTTTGCAGTTGCAGTTTCTGTAGTACTGAGTTTGTATATGAAGGTTGTGTGTTTAGTTTGACAAAAGAAAAAAAAATCAGTTTTCTGTGATCTGTGAAAAGTGTAAACTCCCTTATGTCATATGACAAAGTGAGAGGTAAACACGGTGAAACGTTTGGATTTAAATTGAACGATCGTGGAGAAGTGCTTGACAGAAAAAAAGTCCTTTCTTGTTTAGTGATGCAGGAAACATTGTTACTAAACGTAGAGCGGCAATTAATTCGGAGCATATAAATGCACTCACATGTTTAAAATCATGGACATTAACTAGGTAAGTCTTCATACTTTTTGTTATTTATGTTTACCTAAAAAATTCCCGGAGAAATTAACACTTTAAATTATTAACCTCATAACAAATATGTCAGTAAATAATTAAAATAGTTGTTTTGTAATATAACGATACAATATAACAGATACACAACATTTAATACTTATGCTTATTACCAAACACAAGTTAAATTTAACAATAATTGTGTAGTACAGTATATTAAAACATTTTTTTTCAAATCGATCAAAACTCGATTAATCGATTATTAAATTCAAATAGTTAGTCGATTAAATATTTTGATCGA
Organism: Periplaneta americana; assembly: GCF_040183065.1. Classification (NCBI taxonomy): domain Eukaryota; kingdom Metazoa; phylum Arthropoda; class Insecta; order Blattodea; family Blattidae; genus Periplaneta; species Periplaneta americana. The sequence continues at coordinate 24,069,261 of NC_091133.1, forward strand.
TCAACAGTACTAATAATTTCAATACCTGTAACACAGCTTAAAATGCATTATGGAATAAGAATTCAAATGTGTGCATGTTGGTATTAATCAAAGTTATATTAATAAAATAAGCGGAGGCTACGGATCAATAATGGTTCAGCCTATGCCGGTCATGAAAGCATGTCTGATGCGCGTGTTCCCGGGTGGAAGCCGAGCTAAACGCTCTGTACTACAGACTGAATACGCACTTATTCTAGATTACCTTGTGAGCGATAATAAAAGAAGGCCGTTGCATACATACATTTTCAAATTATAAGAGCAAGTGAAGTGTGAAATCAGGATACACCATAGTCTAATACTTCTTAGGTAGAAGCGTTTAAGCGTTTTCATATTAATTTAAGAGATCTAGAGATCGATATTAGGTTCAGAATATTCTTTAATACACAGATTGCTCGTCATTTTTTACTTACAAATGTGTCAAATTTGCCTTCTTTAAGTTCGCTGAAAGTCGTAAAATGTAAATACTCGCTGTTTCATCTAAGACTTTCAGAATATGTATTATATATATTTCTCGTGTTAAATTTTACAGTACCTAGTTGACATGTTTCGGCCTGTTATTGGCCTTCTTCAGAACTGAACAACCAGTTCTGAAGAAGGCCAATAACAGGCCGAAACAAGCAACCAGGTACGATCAAATTTAACACGAGAAAGACATATAATACATATTTCGAAGTGATATAGTGTTAAAAGTTGTGTAATCAAGATATATAAGACTTCCATTACAAACTAATCCTTTAGGTTTAAAAAGCAAATAAAGTATTTCTCTTTACTACTCTATTGGTACAATCTAGAAACTCACAGGGCCATAGTCACATACATTCTTAGCGCGGGCTTCCTGTGGATGATCAGCGAACTAACGTTTTTCGTATTCATAAACCAGTGTTAGCGATATAATATGATATGATATGTACAGTATCCTGTACAATTAATCAGTCGATAGCCGGGGGTAGTTTAGCACGCTCTTAGCGCGGGATAGCAAAATGTCTATGCATAGCACTCACAGATTTTAAGAAAGCTTTGATAGAGTAATAAGTACGAGTATACAGTATAACAAATTATGGGATACTATGGAACAGAAAGGATTTTAAAACTACGTATTTTATCGAAATAACACAAAACTTGTACAGAAACATAAGCTTATATCTACATTGAAAAGGAGACAAGGTAAGCAAAACACACAAATGAACCGAGATATAGGCTATTACGCCAATGATGTCCTGTATCAGCAAAGCTGTCTTAATTTGTACACAGCTATCCAACAATGCGAAATCGAAATCTAAAATAATTGCAAAAGTGAATAAAACATTGCTTTAATCTCAGATTTATTTGCAGACTACCAAATGATTTTAGCGGAATCAAAAAATAACGTATACAGTTCATTACAATTATAGGATATTTTAATTTTAAAATATGAAAAACTAAGATTATAGTAATGGCTTTCATAAGAAAGAGATACTGCAGGTTAGAAATAGTATCCATTAGTAAAATAGTATAATGAATCTCCACACTTAATTGCCTAGGATGCCACATCTAATCACTATGTAACAAATTTTAATGTTTTGTTTGTTTCAGGGTTTTAAGTGTTATTTTCTAATAGATTTTGTCTGAAAATTGTAAATAATGTAAATTATTCCCCACAAACTATGATCGAGACAATGATTTTTTGATACGTTTATACCAATTTTTATTTTAATTTCTTACAGCCTATGTCTTTTCTTTATTACTTTACAGACAGAACCAGTGTTGAGTGTATTAGAACTAACGTACAGGTTTGTTTTTAATATAAATTACTCAGATTATATATTTATTTAGATTTAATAGATGACATATGGAAGATGTAAGCATCCGGCAGATGCATTTTGTTATGTTTTTGGCCAGTTCACTGTGGAGGTGAATAATTTCAAGTGAAAGCCACTGATGGACTCCCAGAAGGTGCTAATGCCACCATTACGTATCAAATTGAAACTTACAAAACAATTAGGTAAAGTTCTTTATAACGAATTGGCAGCTTTCAAGTAACTTACCAGTTTCCTCCATTAGTTATCCGAGGCAAAGATCAGAGCCGGTATCTTCGTGGGACCATAGATTAAGAAGACTACTTATGGAAAACAAGGAATTTCCAAACATGCTCTCTAGGAAGGAGAAAACAGCTTGGAATAGTTCTGTTGCAGTGGTTTGGGGTTTCCTGGGCAATCATAAGGACGAAAACTATGTGCAGTTGGTTGATATTCTGGTAAAGAAGTACAGTACGATTATTTAATCCTGACAGTCGCCGACAATATGCGCCTGAGTCAGGAGAGTCCATTTAGTTACGCCAAGGGGTGTTTGGGTTAGTCAGTCGCTTGCCTTCAGAGCGATCGGATGTCATGCGTGCGGTAGAGCTGTATGTTTCTAGTACAGTTAAGGTGTACTGCATTCCTTTACTGACCGCTCGCCCTTATCTCTACTCCGGAGCTTTCCCCACTATTCCTATTACTTCTTCTCTTTCACGTCGTCGAGCTGTCAGGTCTGTACTGCATAGTGGACTGCAAGATGTCCCTCAAAGTCCATATCCTTGATGCACACCTTGCTCAATTCAAAGAGAATATGGGAGTATATTCGGTCGGAGGAACAAGGTGAGCGTTTCCACCAGGATATAATGGACTTTGGACGCCGCTACCAAGGACAGTACAATGAGAACATGATAGGAGACTACATTTGGGGCCTAATTCGTGAAAGTAATGATGTGTATAAACGTACATCTAGAAGAACCACTAATTTTTAATACCACGTATATTGTATTGGTTTTTGTATAAGTTGAGTGCAAATACGTTCTAATTATGATTCACATGTTTTTCTGACTTCGGTCGCCTGTCTTTCAGTCAAATTAGGCGAACTTAAAAAAATCCATTGTCCTGGTTACAAAACCAAATTTTCAGATGAATAATATATACCTTCTACAATTTTAGACATAAACAATTAGAAAATGCCACTCATTACCCAAAAATAAAAATCATGTTACATAGTGAATTTAAGGGGAGATTACATATGCTCTAAATTAAATAAACTCAAAACAATGACGGGACCAATAAGAATGACGTTCAGACATAAGTAGGGAAATACAACTTGGATTTTTATTAAACCATGGCAGTCTTAATCTGGAGTTAAAGTAGCGAAACATGAGCAATAACTGAAAACAAACATAAAATTGAAACTTCGGGGATACCTTCGTAAGATCTCTAACCGAATATCTCACGTGGATAGTAGATCATAATGAACAGAAATGGAAAGAACACATAGAAAGAATATGACGACATAATTCCCGAAGGAACTGATCTCGACAGATGCAGACCAACACAAACCAGAGAAGCAGGACGACCAAGAGAAGATTGGAAGTAACTTTTCTTGGGAACAGTACCGGACAGAAGGTCTAAATCTTGTAGCCGAAGAAGAAAAAGTCTAATGTCGTATATTTAACGTGATAGCCAAATGTAAAGCATTCACTATATTCTGTCGAGGATGTGGTAATATTGACTGGCAGAGTGAGACAATTCTTTATTGGGCGATGGCGACGAGGTTATGATCGAAGACGGTGATAGGGAAAACGGAAAGTTAAAATAACACCTACCTCAATAGCATTCCTATAAATTATTAATATTATGTACACCTGCAGAATTGATATAGATATACGTACAAACATAACATAACATAACATACATATACAGAATGAACTGTAAGTAATGTCATTATTTCCAAGAGATTATTCTTTGAGACATTTCAAACAAAAACGTTTAATACAATTTTGCTCGTTTTTACTACCTTTTCGAGAAAAACATTATTTTATATTAACATTTCATAGCGCATTTTGGGAAATCTATTGAATTAGTTCCCAATACGCTCAATCATTTAAGAGAACATAGTATTATGATAATAAATGATTAAAAAAATAGTTTTGTCCTTGAAATGTGCAGAAATTTCATCCCAACAAATGTACGTTTTTTGTTCTGCAAAGGAATTTTAAAACTTGATGCAATCTGACAACTCTGTAAAGGTTATTGCCTGGAGGAATGCAGCTCGCATATGCAAGGAAGGCGTGAGAAAACGAGAAATGTAAACATAACATAATTGCTTTTAAAGATGGCTCGGGAAATTTGATTTCTTATATGTAAGTTTACTGATTATTACTTTAAAAATTAAAGTGGGTGGAAACTATTTCTAACTGGTTGAAGAAAATACTCGTAGTTCGACAAACGGAGTTTTTTAATTATTAATTAGGTTTGTATAATGTAAAATAAGTTTTTCTTATTGGCTGTGTTCGCCGAATATTTAATTAAAATTAAATTGCAGAGGTTAAATATAAGCATATCATATTCTTATTTTTTCCTTCAGAGTTTTAAATGATTTGCAATCTTGTTTTTATAACGTGAAATAGACACAATCACTGATTACGATCTCTACAATATTCAATTGAAATGGAAGTGTAAAAATTTTTCTTAATCTTTTCCTTCAGTTTGAAATAAAGTCTATGTTCTCTGAACATTTCATTAAAATGATGTTGTTGAGGTTGTATAAATTTTCCAAAATTTTGTTTAACGTGAAATGAGCAGTTTAAACACACACACATTAAATGGTATATCGTCTTTTTTTTTTTTTTTTGTTACGAGTTAAAAAAATAACAGCAATGAACTTCCACTTCCCTATTCAGAACAAGCCAGGTTAAGGGGTTATTCAGAGCTACAAAACTTAATGTGCGATCGATGCAGCGTTGCATGATCTCAAAATTGATGTATTTTAAAATGTACATTTTTCTGGAAAACTATTAAAAACATAGCAAGATATATTCGACTCTTTTGCTACACTTACTGAAGGAATAATCCACCAGATTTAACGACATTACTTACGGTTTACTATATATATATATAATGATAAATTATTTTTCTGAACTCTTACTTCTGAACTCTATAGGTACTGTCGTAAGTTATCTATAATTATTAGTATGTTTTCTCATTTTTTAAACATTCACAAAAAAATTAAACATGTTTACATCTAGAGTATATTTCGTATCAATAAGAAGAGCGCTTTTATTTTAGGCCATATATCTTAATAATCCTTTTATCATGTGAACAAGAAGTAGTTGAGATGTGATTTCCGGTATTGACTAAAAAACCAACATATCATCACCACATGTACTATAGATTTGAGTCCGGGATTATTCTATGTTGTTCAGTAATACAATAGTTAATGTTCTCTATGGTAATACAGTTTTTTTTAATATTGTTTATGAACTTTATGAACGACGAGAAAAACAGTTTCTTAATAAAAAAATCTTCAATCTAATATTAGCCTTCAACTATATATCGTTTATTTTAGATAGCGATTTTTTTATCAAACACAAAGGAGTAAGTACTTTAAGTTCAGACGGACTTAGAATTGGTATTTTTGTTTATTAGTGCATATTTAATAGAATTTTCAACATGAAACTTTTATGCTCGAGAGTAAGAAAATTTCAAAATCTGATGTCAGTTGCTTAGTAACGAAAATGAGTTACGTCACATGCTTATCAACGGATCAGACTCTTGCATTGATATGGTATTCACTAGAGGGACAGACTTACTTTCTTGCATGAAGTGCAATACTACTAAACGTCGTTTATTTAAATAACATTTTTTATCCAATGCCACCAAGTTGTCATTTGACATTTCTGGTCTCTCCTGGCAATTGTTTATTTGTAACCCACTTCTGAGGTTGTGGCGCCTGGAAGGCGGAGATGATGATTATGATAGGATGATTATGAAGTGCCAGGAGAGGTCTTAAACCTAAGCCTAACCTAATTTCCGGACTATGGACGAACACACGAACATTCCTCTTTAAGGAAAAATTCCTGTGTTGTAACCGGGAACCGAACCTGGGATCTCATGAACTGTAGCCAGAAGCTCTGACAACTAGCCGAAATAACTTAATATATAATTAGTAGTAAATAAGCGTTAAAAGACTGTAATCAAGAATAATGAATTGTACTCATTTCTCGTCATAAACTCTACTAATGTATCTATAACAAACAAGTTCAGATGAACCACAGTAATTCCATTGTAAATACTTGTACAGGTGAGTGATGTATATCTAGGAAAGAAATAAAATAAAACTAATTATTCATAATACAACACATATTATATTTCTTTCACTCTCAACCACAATTCACAATCCTTCCAACGGAGAGTATGAACGTTTCGCCCAATTACGGGAATGCTATGAATCCCTTGTCACTTTTTTATTTTTGTGTTCACGATTGCATGCATATTTGGTAGATGAACTATCAAGCTCTGAAATGGTAATGGTAATAGTGAATAGATTACAATGCAGAACCATATTTCCAAGATATGATCTGGTACATACTAAGAAGAACAAGATCCTTCTGGTATTTATGATAGTGTGGAAGAGAAGGCCTGATGGCCTTAACTACACTTAATAAATAAATAAATAAATAAATAAGTAAATAAATAAATAAGTAAATAAATCCTTCTTAAGATAATAGAAAAGTGGAACGAGCCTTCATAATGAGAATATAACAATTTACCAGATTCAATACTCATCAGGATGACAATAAATAAATTAATTAATTAAATAGTCAATGTAGCTGTACAACACATCATAATTAACAAGAGTTTCAATTCTCTCTATCATACAGTTATATAATCAGCTTTAATTAATAACACATATTAATATGATCAGATAAAAATGTAGGTATGACATTAAAGCAGTTTGGAAGTCTAGGTAGCGGTGTCGAATTCCTACTGCGATATTGTATGTTCGTCTTTTTTCAAATATAAATGTGATGTCACATTTCGTCTTAGACTGAGAACCGGTGTTACGGTATCCAGTATCATGTGAGCTCTGATACATATTTTTTCTTGAAAGGTTGAAATTTCCTAAGAAGGTAATGTTAAAAATCCTGGAAAGAGCTAACGGATTTATACATTCGTTGGTCGGATAGTAGATCCTTACATGTTCAGAATCAGTCTGTTAGATCTGGCCAGCACTAGAGAAAAGCTTTAGGAAACGGATCCAATAAAAGTTTCTCAGTTATTAGATAATGAAGCTGACACGTAATTCCTAAATTTTCGACGTTTGTACATATAAAAGGCTTATGTTCGGGTTTCGTAACAAGCTGTTTTTACGGTGATGGGTTGTTAGCCCTTTACTCAACCCCCAAATTGGAATATCATCCCTTATCGGCTGTCCGATACAGACTTATTTTTTATTAATTAATTAATTAATTAATTATTTATTTATTTACTTATTTATTTAATCTGACAGGATTAAAGCCATAAGGCCTTCACTTTCATCCTACCAGATAGCACATATAAATAAAAAAAAAAGAAATACGAACACTAATGAATATAATACAAATTAAATTAAAGTCCTGTAGAGGGTCAACAGGGTCAAAAGAACACTACAGAGCTCTCATCGAGCTAATACAAGAAAAAAAGAAAGGAAAACAGAGATAGCAATAATAATAGTGATAACTTATAATAATAATAGTAATAATAATAATAATAATAATAATAATATGGCAGGGCGGTACTGAACCTCCCGGGTCTCTAAAAGCCATAAGTAAATAAGCACATATAAAAGAGGGTGTAAAATCCAGAAATATTTACTACGTTTAACGGTAGATACATTTAATTTCATGTCTCTTCTATTGTATTACTACAATATAATCAATCTTCCCTGATATTGATAAATTCATTATTAAATCAGTAAAATAACTTCATTATATTGAATTATTTACTCGATTCCATTTAATTCTTAAACTTTTAATCTGTACAATTTGTGCTTCAATTTAATCTATAAAAAGTATTCATGGTATAAATGATACTTTGATTTAGAAAAACGAAATTTTACACACAAAGAACGTCTGTTGTGTGCATACAAAAAGAGTATTACAAGCTTGTTGATGAGAACTTTTGTGAAGGTCTGTCAATACGCGTACTTGTTTATAACCAGTGAGACTTGACTCGCTTCCATTGAACTTAACTTTAGTACTTCCTCGAATTACTACAGTCATGGCGGCGGCGCCTAATCGATACGCAACCAACAACACGTGCTGACTGGCATCTGTTCCCAGAACTCGTGGACAAGCAAAATAGGAAAGACCGCTCCGTCCCGAGTTATTAAAATTATGATCATTATTAATCTGAACGTTTCGACCTAACACATGTTGAACATTATTTCATCACAAAAGCGTGCGTCAGGTATAGAATATTCACAATGGAAGTTTTAAAAATCTCCAAACACGGCATGTTTATAATTAAGCCTTACGGCGATGAAAAAAAAAAATTCTCTAAACGATGACAAGTGTTAAAGGGATACAGATATTATACAGTAGGCAGTGATTTTGCAACCTATTGTAAATGTAGCTATTATTATTATTATTATTATTATTATTATTACTATCATCATCATTATTATCATTATCATTATTTCTATTATTATTTGTATTATATTATTAGTCTATTCCTATTATTATTATTATTATTGTTATTATTATTATTATTACTATTATTATTATTACTATTATTATTATTATTATTATTATTATTATTATTATTATTATTATTATTATTATTGTAAATGGTGATCGGAGCGTGGTGCCGACCACACATCATTCTAGTGCCCAGGTCTAGAAAGTTTATGGATTTGTTGCTTTCAATTTCTACTGTGCAGTGTAGCTTTGGCTGTATTTTGTTTATGTGTTGATGTAGGTTTTGAATCTGTCTTTTGTTTCTTTGTATAGTATTAGTATGTCGTCTACGTATCTGTGCCAATATATGATGATGTCTACCTATTTGTTGTTGTCTTTGTTTAGCATATTACGGCCAAGTTATTATCCATCTGTATCAACAGTGTTAGATACATAATCACAATATACATGTTCTGCTATATCTTCTACTAGATAACTGTTACAATTGTGAGTACAAAAAATTCTGCATATCCCTGGTTTCTATATTGAGTAATCAATGATGAGCAAAATGCCTCACAAAGTCACATGTATTCTGACATGCTTCTAAAATAATTCTCCAATTCATCAGAGTTTCTAGTATTTGTTACAATGTCATATTTCATGCATGTCTCATGTTGTCACCAGATATACCATAATGTATTCCAGTTATGTCAGTAAGAGACCTGATGATGCAGTAAGGATGAAATAAAATATATTTGTACTCAATGATATAATTCATTGCTTATAAAGTGGTTAAGTGTAGACTGATTAGTAACCTAACATATATCAAATTTATTAGTAAGATATCTGAAAATAACAATGTCTGTAAGATTTGTTGACTCAGTTTCATTTTCATTAAAACAGTTGAATTTCACTTCAATATATATATATATATATATATATATATATATATATATATATATATATATATATACACAGTATGAATACTTATAGTTATTAATTATTCAATGAAGACGGCGAGGCTTCATATATGAATATAAGAATATATGAAACAATCTCTGATATATGACTATCCGTAATCTCATACAGCACAAGCTGTAAAATAACCTAAATAATATAAACAAGATAAATGATAGAAAGTTTTAATTAAGGATGATGAAATAAACATGAATCATTTTAAAAGGTACAATTATTGAAAGTACAATGTTGGTAAACAAAGAAACAACCGCTAGGGAGATGATAAAATAAACAAATGCTAGGAAGGTAATAAAAACAAATTCTAGGGAGGTGACAAAAGTTGTAGAATAAGCAGCCATGATTGCTTGAAACACGTCATTTCGTACCGTTTTATTGGCCAAAAGTAGTATGACGTAGTAAAAGTATAACAGTCTATAGAATTCAGGGTTTTTTTAAAAAACAACATAGTCCAAAAACATAATTTTTCAGAAGAAACAAAACACTAACTGATATGGGTGTTGTTGATACTTCAAGTATGAAATTCATTATGCCATTTATAGAGACTTAGGAAAAATGAAGTACATTTATAACTTAAATATTATCTTATAGATATCCATGAGTAAATATAGGTAACTGTAGACAATGGTTGTTTTAAGAAAAAAACTCTGTTGTGGCTGAAGTGTGCCTCTCTTTTAATCTTACTTTTCTTTATTATATCTTGTTTCTTCTCCATTCGATGCTTACGTTTCTTCTCTGGGGTTACTTCTGCACATAAATAATTATGACTCCATAACTAATACCACGACAATTCACGTGCTTAAGTATTTTTATTTGATGTGACTTTTGCCGTGTACGTAAGAAACAGTACTGTCAATCTACTGCAGTTTAAAATTGTATTGATAAATGTTTCAAAATTATGCGAATGGGATATTTGTAAAAGCTATCATCGTCCTGGCTGGACAATAGCTGTTTTCACAAAAAAGTCTTTGGACTATGGTTGTTTTATGAAAACCATTGAAAATGTCCACTCCTATAACATAGACTTATGGTGTTTTTTTCCTTATCAACTAATTCAGTAGATAACCACTACAATACGCTAAACATATACTTAATATTTAAAATTTTTATTTTTTGGACTATAGTTCATTTTTTAAAAAACCCGCCAATTGAACTTTAATATTTTCCTTACCAATAGAAATGTGTCTGCCATCAGTAATGAATTCATGAACGACGTCGTAACACTTACCTGAAACAAGAAATACAGAAAGTAAGTTAACATCACATTCAATCATAAAACTCTAACACTAATGTGAGAGTTATCTGATTACATTGCCATGCAATCCTAATTCAATTTCGTGCTTTACAACTGTTTTATTGATCACGAATGTAATAACTATAGGCTACTAAGAAATAAACGTTTCTATCAATAGAAACGATAAATGACCTGTAATTCTGGAGAGCTTGCGTATCATTACATACTTTCCAGAGGATTTAAAAACATGAAAAGTGCACACTATCCAAAGCGTCAGCATGTAGAGCTGAAAACCCGGGTCCGGATCCCGGTGCCGAAGAGAATTTTCTCTGTTCTATCCATCCTTCATCATATGGTAATGCAGAATTCCTGCACGGAAATACCATATGTACTTCGGTACATCATAATAAAATGATATGCGTATATAATCACCTAGTGATTCAAGACGGCGCTCATCCTGTCGGATCCCGGCCACTGAGTCAGTCGTAATGAGTGCATCTCTGTATATTAGTGGCAAAAAAACCGGACCGACCCTTGTAGCTGATTTCAGAGCCTTGTTCACTCCAGAGCACGATAGACTGGTAACTAAGGCTTTCGTGGTTCCAATCATGTCTGGAAAGGAGACTTTTTTTTGTTCCTTATTCAAATTTATTCCCAATACTTTTCGATTGCAGCGATATTTTACTACTTAATTAACTTATTATTCCCAGAACATTAATTTTACCAGCAATCGAAATGTATTGGGAATAAATTTGAATAAGGAACAAAAAAAAAGTTTCCTTCCCACGCATGATTCGAAACACGAAAGTATTAGTTACAGTCAATCGTGCTCTGGAGTGAACAAGGCTCTGAAATCAGCTACAAGGGTCGGTCCGGTTTTTTTTGCCACTACTATACATAGTGTGCTGGACATTGTGCCACTGTCACATATTCCTTAAACAGTACATGAGGGAAGGCCACCAAAGGTAAAAATTGAGAGATAGAACTTAAACTGAGGGGATTCGATCCGACATCGGAACTGGAATCCGGTGTTGCTTAGTGGATAAAGCGCCAGCACACAGAGCTGAAAATCCGGGTTAGGGTCCCGATGTCGGAGAGAATGTTCTGTTCTATCCATCCTTCATCATATAGAAATTTTTAGTTTAATGTAGTTCTGTTTATAAGTATGATTCTATGGAACAATAAGGGTGTAATTGTTTGTCTTATTTGAACTGTTGTATCAGTGAAGTTACGGTTTAAGTGGTAGTGAACAGTTTCGACAAGTGATAATTTAAAATGTCAATAAAATGTGTTCTATAGTGTCAGTGAAATGTGTTATATAGTATCAAAATTTAAAAGACATATTGGTCCGACAAGTTAGCATGTAAATGAAATAAGTATAAAAAAAAATCCTTCAATAACTGTCTTATTAACCTAAAGAATGATAAAAAAACCTACATTAGGTAATTTATACAATCAAAACGTGACAAGCGCTTTCGCCAATTAATGGCATCTTCAGGTCTAGTAACATATAGTGATACTGTGAGCATAAAGACCGGAATAGTGCGGCAAAAATAAGATTCGGTAATTTCCTGACGTAAATATGAAGATGATGAATTAAAAACAGTATTACATGAAATAACTGTACAATCACAAAATAATGGAATAATAATAACTTAAAAGCGTGGTGATTGTAGCGATTAATCATCATACAGAGTCCAAATAATAAAATGCAAAAACCACGCATTAAATGGAAGACTAGAAGAACATGTGTGCAGCATAGATGTTTGAAAAAAACATGGTTAAAATGGATAAAGTTTTGCAGAAGTCATCACGACGCAAAATATGGGTAGCGTATTAACAATAAAATTGATCCCGTGGAAGAATCCGATGCTACAAGGCCGTTTCGTGATGTTTGTATCATTCTTTAGGTTAATGATACAGTTATTAAAGGACTTTTTATACTTATTTCATCTATATACTGTAGTATCAGTGAAATGTATCATAGTACCAGTGCAGTGAGTGAAATCAGAGTGAAGTGAAAGAGTATCACTTTAGATTCAATTATTAATTAGGTTATTTTATCTAATATTTATTGTGTATTGTAATTGTACTGTGAATTAGTTGTTTATTGTGTATTAATTGTTTTAATTTGCATTAATTGTTTTATTGTGCATTAATTGTTTTATTGTGTATTAATTGTAATTGTTGTTCGTAATTCAGTTACCACTACCACCGGATGTTTGCCCACTTGCAGTGTACATACATACATACATACATACATACACAGTCCACACCTGTGGAGTAACGGCTAGCGTATCTGGCTGCGAAACCAGGTGGCCCGGGTTCGATTCCCGGTCGGGACAAGTTACTTGGTTGAGGTTTTTTCCGGGGTTTTCCCTCAACCCAATATGAGCAGATTGTGGGTAACTTTCGGTGTTGGACCCCGGACTCATTTCACCGGCATTACCACCTTCATCCCATTCAGACGCTAAATAACCAAAGATGTTGATAAAGAGTCGTAAAATATCCTACTAAATATATATATATATATATATATATATATATATATATATATATATATATATATATACATAACCAAACAACCAACCAACCAAAAAAAATCGACAAACAGTAACTTTTCCTACCAATAATTTAATAACTTTCGAGTGTTGTATATCGTAGCCAATATTTTACATAATCAACGTTAATCTTAAATAGTAGCCTATATAATCAAAATAGATGACCTGAAAAGGGTATCCTAGCCTTATGGGCAAGTCAGAGTAAAGGTAATGTCTGTGTTCTATGTCGAGAACTGAATCCAACCGTCTTGGATAACGCGAGAAATTGGCAAGTATTTTGTATTCTGTAACCGCGGATTCAGCGAATGCTGCTTATTAATTTAGTCAAGAGAAAAATCTCTTTGAATGAACCGGATGTTCGTTCTTCAGTTCACGTAGAGGTAATTTTTACTTGCAGCCATGTGACGAGGACGTGGGAGGGGCACGGCACTGGTGTGATGTACAAGTCTACCTGCTGTAAAAGCTGCGAGATATCCGCCGCGTGTCTTAGCGGAATGGGGTGAGGTGGGACGTGGAGTTTAAGTTCCTCTCCGCGCTTGCTACACTTAATACTCGCGCCTGTTATGTATGGATGCGATGTGCGAAAAGCTCTAGAGGGGGTTTTGCTTTCACAAGCAACGGAGCTCATTCGCTGCGCTGTAGTTTGGGTTCGCGGTAGGAGTATAGTAACTCTTATTGTGGGTGAGTGAGTGCATGGAAGGACTCAACACTCCGTTCAGAATACTGAACAGCCATCCCCCTATACCTCCTTGAAACACGTCTCTCGCACTGAACCCGTAGCTTTCGAAAGCACTGACCTCTGCCTGGATCAGAAATCCAGAACAGGTCCAACCGGATGCAACAAAACTTCGACTTACCATACATACATACGCAAGTGTTCTGCTCATGGGCAGTCTTTCATTGCAAACCCAGCATTCTCCAATCTTTCCTATTTTCTGACTTCCTCTTAGTCTCCACATATGATTCACATATCTTAATGTCGCCTATCATCTGATATCTTCTTCTGCCCCGAACTCCTCTTCCGTTCACTATTCCTTTCAGTACATCCTTCAGTAGGCAGTTTCTTCTCAGCCAATGACCTAACCAATTCCTTTTCTCTTTCTGATCAGTTTCAGCATCATTCTTTCTTCACCTACTCTTTCCAACACAACTAAATTTCTTATTCTGTCTGTCCACTTCACACGCTCCATTCTTCTTTGAAATGCTTATATTTGTTCCTCTTCACTTCGTCGTAATGTCCATGTTTCTACCACATACAATGCCACACTCCACACAAAGCAAGTTCTCTAGTCTCTTCCTTAGTTCTTCCTCCAGAGGTCCACAGAAGATGCTCCTTTTTTCTATTAAAAGCTTTCTTTCCCACTGCTATCTTCCTTTTAACATCCTAGCTGCAGCTCTTGTTACTGCTTACAGTACATCCCAAGTATTTGAAGCTGTCCACTTGCTCTACTGCCTCATTTAGAATTAGAAAGTTTACCTTCTTTATTTTTTCTTGCGACAACTATGGTCTTCGTTTTGTTTGCATTTGTTTTCATTCCACACTGCTCACAGCTGTCACTTAGTTCCAGTAGCATATTCCTTTGTATCATCTCCTCTTCTGCTAACAACGCCATATCATCAGCAAATCTTATGCACTTTATTCTTCTTCCTCCTACTATTACCCCTCCCATGTTCTGAAAACAGTCTTCACCAAATCCTCCAAGTAGATGTTGAACAGGGTAGATGATAAAGGGCATCCTTGTCGTACTTCTCTCCCTATTTCACTTCCCTCAGACATTTCTTCTCCTATCCTGACTTTGACTCGTTGTTTTCGACTTACCAAAAGATTTTTAATCTTCCATTGTGAGATTACATATTATTCCTAAAAATATGTTGTAGCTAACAAGGAAACCTTCCAGAACTATCACGTCGTCACACCCTTGAAAAGTCGCGCTGGAATGAGTATTGTAAAGGAAAAGTTAAATAAGGAAAAGTTAAATAA
Source organism: Periplaneta americana (assembly GCF_040183065.1). Lineage (NCBI taxonomy): Eukaryota > Metazoa > Arthropoda > Insecta > Blattodea > Blattidae > Periplaneta > Periplaneta americana. The sequence goes on from NC_091133.1 coordinate 24,084,491, forward strand.
GGAAAAGTCTGTCAATACGAGCTGAAATGCACAAGAAATAGCTTTCAAAGTAGGTTAAAATCTGCAGTTGCGTACAATTCTGGTTATACTGTTGAAATTTACATTCTTGACACGGCCCTTCGTGACATAATGCTCTCCTCAATACTTGTGCTTGCAGGAAAAGTTCTAATATTCTATATTCAACGTTCTTATCACAATGAATTTCTATTCATAAAGGAGATAGAGACCTCCTCACAACTATTCAACGACAGCGTAACACAGAGTTCATCTAATTAAACTGCGAGTTGTAAGTTATCAATCTGCCAATCTGCCTCTACTGCAATTTAAGGAATTACGCATTTGGTTTGCCTTCATTATCGACATGTAAAATGCTACTGAAATATTTATAGAATGGGACTATTTAAGCTGTATTTAAAACATATTTTCTAGGTCTTCCAATTCTTACTGGCGGCTATATTTTTAATTCACAATAATATTTATGGTATACAGATTTTTAGAGAGAGAGATGTGAGCTAATGTTGTCTAAGATTTCCTTTAAAATTACAAGAAAGACGGCATGTAGAATGAATCCCAGAAAGGAGGATTGAAAGGAAGGGCAGAATGTATGGCATGCATAGCGTAAAAAATGTGGTAATGGACATGAATTTAGTTATACAGACGACATTACAGCTTTAGCACATTCTGAAGATCATTCAACAAATTTAAGCAAATAGCAAGCGAATATAATATGAAAATTTAAGTTATAAAAACAAAGCATTAGCAGTGTCAAAATAATCTATAAGAGTGAAAATAGCAATAGATTGTAATATAGGCTAATAGAGCAAGTTATTTACTTGCTTATGGCTTTTAAGGAACCCGCAGGTTCATTGCTGCCCTTACATAAGCCCGCCATCGGTCCCTATCCTGAACAAGATTAATCCAGTCTCTAGATACCATCATATTCCACCTCCATCAAATCCATTTTATATCATCCTCCCATCTACGTCTCGGCCTCCCCAAAGGTCCTTTACCCTCCGGCCTCCCAACTAGCATTCTATATGCACCCCTTTGCTGTAGTAGTGCCAGAGAATCAGTCCCATTCCAAGTCTTATGTTGTGGTGTAACAAGCTGTTTATTTCGGTGATAAGTTGTTCGCCTTTCGCCCAACCCCCAAGCTGGAGGGCCACCTCTTATCGGCTGTCCGCGACTGTTTATTCATATATTCGCAGCTACCCTCCATATCTGGAGGCCGTGTCTTCTATCCGCAACCTGAGGACGCGCCATGCTTTGGTGACAGACCCAAATAGAGCAAGTAACAAAATTTAAATAAGCATTAAGATTAAATCTTCAGTACTCGCGCCATAATTTGTGACACCAGTACTCGCGCGGATTACATTTGTAATCTATCTGTTTTTTTAATAATAAACTCTCTTGCACGTATGATTATGTAATTTGACAACATATATACAATAGTAACATTGTTTTAATGATTCTATTAAGCTGTCTGTGATGTAACAGTGTAACTTTATAAGAAATTTAACATTTAAATCAGTGATGTCAATATAATATAATTAATGGTATCATGATGCAAAGAATGTAATTAAAAACTGTACTATTATTATATAAACTTTATTGTTAGTTATTATAAACTACACACTAAAGTTATTATCTCCTACTCCTACAATAAAAGTTACTGTTGGGTTCGAGTACATGTCTGTTTTATATGAGAAGAAGTCAATGTTCTGCATTATGAAATATGTCTATGTAATCATTTATATTACAAAATAAAATAAAAATTGCAACAATAGAAAACACGTGTAAAAATGTCTCATGAACGGCTTAAAAGAATAAATCAAATTACAAATAAGAAAATCTAAAATAAGCTCTCATATTGTCACCTATTAAAAACACTGGCGTTAGTACTCGCGTAGATTACATTTGTAATCCACTATATATAGCTACACAGAAAAAAGTCACAATTACGTGCAAACACTTCAGACGCGAGAAATAAACTTTAACAGGAAGGTATGATACTGAAACTTTTACGCTATCAGCATTGAAAGCGAAGATGTGATGACGTAATAAACAGCAATGGATTACAAATGTATGCCGCGCGAGTACTGGAGGGTTAATAGCACGAACACAATAAATGATGAAGTAATATCACAGTCTAGTATATACAGTCACGAAGCTCAATACGTAGTAAATATGCATCCATAGATAGTTGCTAACCACTAGGATCGCTACTATCGTCTCATTACAGACAATGCGAAATAGTACCTACACAGTCTATTGTTCCTAGTACCCTCATAAACTCAAGCTGCGTGACTGTATATACTAGACTGTGGTAATATATCAAACTAGTACTGCTAACAATATTGGAGGTTGCTTCAATAATACAATATGAAATAAAAAAGTTGAAGGAAGAAAACCAAAACTAGGATAGGCCTATAGAAATCAGTTACAGGACCTGTACTTACTTTTGGATGTGAACTCAAAACTATAACACAAAAACACTACGCGTATAAATGAAACAACAAAAATGAAGAATTTTAAGAATTACACAAAAGTAGTAAGGGATAAAATCAAAAGCGATATAACTAGAGATGAACGTAAAATTGAATCTCTGAATGCTGAATAATGGATAGGAAAATTAAAAGGAATTAACATATTGATTATATGGAGGGCAACATATTAGTGAAGAGAACTAGAGATTGGAAACCAAACGGAAAGAGAAGTTTAGGACGCCCAAAATTGAGATGGAAAGATAAGCTTACAAAACACTGATGAATGGACGAAAAAAAAACCCGCAGGCTTAATGCGAAAGGAAGAAAAAGAAGAGGACTGGAAGGGGGCAGAAATTTAGAAGAAACAAATATCAGTAACTATGTCGATTAAATCACAGAGAATGCAATGCTGAATTATTCACAAGAGGTTAACCATATAATTTCCCCAACCCTGACTATAAATACTGATTAGACAAATAGTTTTCAGCCGTTTGAAATGGCTCCAATTTAGTAGGATATGTCTCGCTCCCCTTTTTATGTGAAGACAAAAATAGGGGCAAGGTTCGAAACAAACGCGAATTCCAATATAGGTTTTTTTACTTTTATTTAACGACGCTATATCAACTACTAGGTTATTTAGCGTCAATGGTAGTGGTGATAGCGAGATGGTATTTGGTCAGATGAGGCCGAGAATTCGCCATAAATTACCAGACATTCGCCTTACGGTTGGGGAAAATCTCGGAAAAGTCCCACCAGGTAATCAGTTCAAGCGGGAATCGGACACATGCCAGAACGCAACTCCAGAACGGCAGGCAAGCGCCTCAGCGACTGAGCTACGCCGATGGCTGAATTTCAATATTCATAATCAGTAATGTAAAAACTCAAGCCTTGACATATCTAAATAATTGTGTTATGATTTTAAATTAATTTTTTAGATTTTTAACAATACTGAACTTACCGTTTATTTCCGAATGTAAGGTGTACGCGAATGTAAGACGCACCCCAAATTCAATATATGATAAAGTAAAAAAAAAAGTTTTTTTTTCCGCATATAAAGCTCACTACAAACTAAAAAATGTACGACAGAAAAGCAAACATTTACGAACAGATCGCGAAAATATTTGAGTATATCGTAATACGATTAATGTTCTATTTTCTGTTTGCTATAATTCTTTTTAGACCGTCTCTATCAAGCTTTCATTGTTGAAAGTACCGTTCCTGAGAACAACAATGATTATTATATTACCGTTAATAATTAAAAGGATAAATATTAATAAGAAGCTAGAAGTGAGTAAGTGCATTGTTGAAAGTATCTGTAATTCCTGAGAACAACAGTGAGTTTTATCATGTTACCGTTACGTAACGTTAATAAATTGAAAAGAGAAATACTATTAGTAAGAGAGTTAGTAGAAGTGAGTAAGTTTGTACCTACGTAGGTTAAGTTTGCTTGTAATGGAAAGAAATAATATATGGTATAAACCAAGCAAATATACGGTAAGAATGACAGCGGTACCTGGTGCAGTGCCGTAATATTTTTGCATTGGTTACCTTTGAAATTGTTAATTTTATGAGGTGACTTTGTTGTTGTATGAATATATTGTATGGGTGGCTTCAACAACAAAAATATCGGTTTGTGGTGTCAGTGATATGTTTATATTTGTATGCGAATATAAGACGCAAGCGAATATAAGGCGCTCCCCGATTTTAAGCGGCCAATAATTGGCACAAAAGTGCGCCTTATATTCGGAAATATACGATAAAACGTAACATGTATTTAAAATACTGCAGACTGTATTTCCAACAAACCATCATGGACTCTGAGCACTTAAGAACGTATCCAGCATTGTCAACAATTTCCATTTGGGAGAGATACTGGGAAACTGTTCTCATTAGTATTTATTTGTGATCTGTTTACTTTCATTTTGTCTCTCTAGTTCGTTAACGTTGCACCTTTCCTATCTTGTATAAATGAATGAGTTTTACACGGTCAATGATGTGAATCAAGCACCAGCTCTAATGAAATAATAATCCTACTAACTTACAAATGGCTTTTAAGGAACCCGAAGGTCCATTACCACTCTCACATAAGCCCGCGAACGGTCCCTATCCTGAGCAAGATTAATATAGCCCCTAGCATCATATCCCATCACACACATTCCCATCTACGCCTTAGTCTCCCCATAGGTATTTTTTCCTCAGGTCTTCCAACTAACATTCTATATTTATTCTAGATTGACCCATACGTGCTACATGACCTTCCCATATCAAAAGTCTGGATTTAATGTTCCTAATTATGTCAGGTGAAGAATACAGTGCATGCAGTTTTGTGTTGTCTTTCTCCATTCTCCCGTAACTTCATCCCTCTTAGCTTCAAATATTTTCCTAAGTACGTTATTTTCGAATACCCTTAATCTCTGTTCCTCTCTCAAAGTGAGAGTCCAAGATTCACAACCACACAGAACAACCGGTAATATAACTGTTTTACAAATTCTAACTTCAAGATTTTTTGAGAGTAGACTGGTTGACAAAATCTTCTCAACAGGCATTTCCCATATTTATTCTCCATTTAATTTCTTCTCGAGTGTCATTTATGTTTTGTTACTGTTGCTCCAAGATATTTGAATTTTCCCAGCTCTTCAAAGGGCAAATTTCCTATTTTTACATTTTCATTTCGTACTATGTTCTGGTCACGAGATATAAGCATACATCATATATAACTTGCCTTTTCTGGATTTTCTGAAAAAAACTATCCCTTTACTTGCTTCAAGTAAAATTCCCGTGTGAATTTTCTCCTAACATGTATTGTAGTAGTAGTAGTAGTAATAATAATAATAATAATAATAATAATAATAATAATAATAATATATAATATTTCAAGATGAAAATTAAAATTCTATAATCATACTGTGATTAACTTGAAAATTAATTGGCCTTAGTGTAACTAGATACGTTTTAGAGAGACTAGGATTTTAGAGAAAAAAGAAACCTATTTTCAACGCAAAGTATGTTGTTCTATAATCCCTTTAAGTAAATAACAATATTTTATTAGCTCACAATGACTAAAATAGCAAATGTATTGAAGACGAAATAAATTTATCATAGTATTGTAAGTCCAGTTCCTCACTTTTTACAATGCATAATTTATATTTATGTTTCATAGTGTCAACGTTGGTAGGAGGCACTTCTTGCAGCTTTCATAACATATGAATAGGAATACGAATATAACATTTCTTCGGTTAGAAGCAAAACACATTAAGTCGAAAATATTACTTCATTATTTCTGATCATGTATAACAATTTCATTTCAGTCAGTATAACCATATTAATTTCTGCTTTCTTCTGAAAGGTGACGTATGGAACCATATGTAGGCCATATGATGAACATTTTTTATTATGCCTCTCTTACAAGCACTTAAGTCTGAGAAATTTATTTACTCACACTCTGTACAATTCAAATAAATACAAATTTGTATTAGGCTACTTTGTATAATTTGTGACTGACAGGTCATTATGATAAAAAGAAAATGAAGGAAGACGCCCTGAAATATGGAATGACGGAATATGGTAATGCAGAAGTCCTGCACGGAAATATCATACGTACTTTGGTACATCACAATAATATGATATGCGTATATAATCACTTAGTCATTTAAGATGGCGCTCATTCCGTCGGATCTCGACCACTTAGTCACTCGTAATGAGTGCACCTTTGCACATCAGTGTGTTGGACATTGTGCCACTGTCACACATCTGTGACAGTCCATGAGGGTTGGCCACTAAAGGAAAACTTAAACTGAGAGGATTCAATCTGGCATCGGAAATGGAATCCGGTGTGGCTTAGTGGATAAAGCGTCAGCACGTAGAGATGAAAACCGGGGTTCGAGTCTCGGTGCCGAAAAGAATTTTTCTGCCCTCCACCCATCCTTCATCATATGGGACTCTTGGCCAATTGCGAATATCTCTAGAGTCTAGACTTTTGTGGATCTTGCGTCCAAATATTGGGAAGCAAAAAGAAAGTTAATTTCGTTGTTAAATCATGAGTATTACATACATACACATATACACAGTAATGTAAAGCATTACAGAAGCAAACAATGTATATTTTCCGTTATTATTTTTAATAGAAAAATTACGCATTAGTAATTGAAGTACAACAATAATTCAAAATACAGAGACGATACAATGCAAAGAGAGAGAGAAGTTAAATTGATTTCGAACCAGGCACCTCTATATTATCAGGTATATTTATGTACTGACAGCAGCTATGTGAGGTAGTACATTAAAATAAAAAGGAGACGACTTTCGTTGTCAATAACCCGACAATCTTCGAGTACTGTTAAACTTGGTTTTGTTTATTGTTTTATTCTATTAAACTCCTATCAATAGCAGTACTACCAAAAATGTATTTTTTCCTTATTAGCCCACAAACCTTCTATAGCAGCAAGGGAGTCTGTCTTATTCATATCACAAATCAGAAATAACGTTGACAAGTTATCAGAGGATAGATAGGCCTCAATTACCGTGTCCGAAAAGATGAAAACTGTTCGACATTTCACGGAGAGTGAGGAATATGCAATTCGAAATGTACGTTCAGTTCGAAGGGAATAATGCAATTGCGTATGTTTCCCGTTTGTTAACTTGTTCCCAATAACGTTACAAGATGAAACTTTCACGTTTCCACCACATACCATTAACGACTGTACACACGTTGCTAAAATTTGATTTCCTTCGTCCTAGGAAATGACGGATGCGATGCGAGAGACGTGTCAACAACTTGTGAAGTGTTATTTGAATTTTTCTGGATGTAACTAGTAAGCGTCCCAACAAATCGGTTTTTAAAAATGTTCTCGTGTCGTTAAGATGACAAACGTTTTGTCGTCTCAGATCTTTTGAGGGAAGCAGTGACAACTATAATGTATTGAAATTATATGCATCACGAAACTTTGCACCTCAATGAACGTAACAGAATGTCTACCACTTCCCTAAGGAGTATATTTTTCCGTCTATATTCTGAAGAATAGATATGGAAAGACTACGAACGAGTCGTTGAATTCATGTTTAAGTTTTTTCCCCCCTGAATTTAGCTTTGAGTTACAGCACCACTTCGTAACCAGGAAACTAGTAAAAAAAAAAAATAAATAAAATTATAAGAGAATCAATCCAGGATTTTAAAACTCGTTTTTATTTCACATGAAATTCAAATTATTATGTGCATAATAAAGAGTAATTAAATTTTAAATCTTATGATTTCAATTACATGAACATCAGGAGATAGAGTACTATGAACGCGAAATTTCAAGCTCTTGAAAAGGAGATTAAACCGGCAACTGAAACAACGAGAACGAGAAAGGAAATACATTTATTTTAACAATATTTTCGTTCTCGTTCCCGTTCCAGGCTTATTGTGAACCAGCCTTTAGGCCTATCACGATTACTCAGAATAAAAGTGAATGTTCACCTCTTTGTTAAATAATACGAGCAATTACGAATTTCTACCAGAAATAAAAATTACTATGTTTCTAAAACAAATTTAATAAACATAAAGTAAGGATATAACATATAACACATTAAAAGATGCAGAAGTAAACAGAGTGAACAGTAAGTAATGTCATTCATTTCAGGATGTTATTCTTTGAGATATTTCAAACAAAAATTAATTAATTTTGCTCGTTTTTACTTCCTTTTCGAGATAAAAATTGTACATAGCTAATCTCATTTAAGTTTTGCAGGGTTTCTCTCAGTCACAAATGCAAATACCGGATTGGAAATTTAAGTACACCGGTGCATCACCGTCATCAACATTACCATAACCATTGTAACTGAAATCGGTTAAATGAATAAAACCCATAATATACCTATATAACATAGGACAACGGAAACAGAATCGCGATACAGTTTTCTGATATATCCACAGATCATACAGATCACACGGGGATAGTTTACAGGAGTCAAGTGCTTGAAGCCTCTAAACTTGATGCTATATTTGTGATCAAATGGAGATAATAAACTTGAAACCATGTTCCACACGTAAAAACGCGCGCTGAATGTTGTATGCTTAAAGCAGTCATGTCAACTGATGCCCATATGGGCAAGCGCGTGCTTTAGAGCTCAGGCGAGCCTGAGAGCTTTAAAGCGGAAAGGAAAGAGACAGACAAGAGAGATAGTATATGCCGCTTGGTCGAGCTCCTACAGGGATGGCCAGCACTGTTTAAATAGATAAAGGGTAGAGAACTTATTAAAACTATATCCATGTTAATTTTTAGATTTGTCTGAGAAGTATGAGTGCATTATAAGAATTTAGGTTTTAATTTTAATGCTCATTTTTCACGAGTTTTCTGTTTATTCAAAAGTATATTCTCTCAACTTTTCACTGAAAGATGAAATTTTCAGATATGTTTAGTCTATTTAGTAGCCTTACAGGTGCTGAAACAATGTTTTCGTAAATCTAATATATCGAAATATGTATTACTGAAGATACGTATTGAAAATTTTGAAAATATTCGCATGGAAAATGTTTGTAAGAAAATGAATTAACAAAGGAAGCACTGTTACATCATGAACAAAGATAATATTTGCCTATGTGTTGTAGAAACTTCAGCTCTATAGCTTCAGCAGATTTCGAGAAAATAATTTAATATTCTGATGATAGGAAGTTGCGCACCAATATCACCTTAAAAGCATCATGCGATAAGGGTTTTGTTATGTAATATTAGTTACAGTTGAAACATATACCTAGGTAACTTTGCTTTGTACTGTAATATTGTTTTGATTAGTTTATTGATTACTTTTATAAGGTTAAAGATACCATCAATATCAGTTCCAACTCACCATGTTATACTTAATCTCTTTCTTTGGGATATCACTTTCTTTATGAATGATGTTTCATTCACTTAATATATTATAGTTTTACTACTATGAAATTTATGTGAATATTCCTTTGTAACTCTTTATTATGTTATTAACTGCAATATTAAGAAACTGGTGTAGTACTTTGTTTCACAGACAATATAACTTAGCTAATATCAAACAGCAAACAGCCATACAAAATAACGACATAAAATTTCAAGTTCTGTTTGAAGTTTGTACACCATTGTTTTCTTAATCCAACAGGCTCCTTATTCATATACATAATCCTTGCTCCTTCCATACCTAGCGTTTGATGCCCGCATACGACGTCAAGGTAAGAAAAATGCTCTTGCTTTGACATCACTGGCTTAAAGGTACACTGTTTTAAGTTTTTTTTTACCTTTTTACGAACCACTTCTACCTTAATGTTTTGGACACCCTGTTCCTTAAGTTTCGTAACAAGTTTCTGAAATAATTGCTTCTTGTTTAATTTTAATTTTTATTATTATTGAACTTTTTTCGTGCCGTATATTTCACGGACGTTCGTACATCTCATGCAATTCTAAAAATAGGGTCTATGTATTTAATTTTTATTTATTTATTATGACTTACAGGAAAGTAGGTACACAGGCTAGATGCCCATCAAAGCACCTTCTTCACATAAATTTAAATTATAATTATGCATAATGATTCACATGGACAGCAGTTATAAAATAGGTACCGTACTAATACATGCAGCTCATTAGCAATAGAAATAAAAGAAATGAAAACATGTTAGCGATGTTGCTTATTATGATTAAAAATCATAAATTTAATAAATCGATACCGGTAATAAATTGCAGGGTCAAAACAAGGAAATAGTTTTGATATTTGTCTCGATCTAGAGATATTAAATACCACATTTCTTCTATATATATTTGGAGGGATATAAAATGGAATTAGTTCGAGTATTTCAACGGAATCAGTATTATTTTTGTTGTTTTTTTTGTTTGTTTGTTTTATTTTATTATTATTATTATTATTTTTTTTTTTTTTTTAGAAATATCGTCGAGTAAGTCGTTCTTGTGTCACTGAACGTATGGAAACCAAAAATTCATCTCAATAATCTAGTTGGGAACTGCAATGGACACAGTATTTTGAATATCTTATAATATGGGAACCTAAATAATTTATTCTGTATCAACTCGATAGAATGAACGTTGTTTTTGCAACGAGGATTACAAATAATTATAGTAGCATATTCCACTTGCTTATAACCAGGTGTAGGCCTAACTTAAAAACAGGTGGTTGCTTGAATAATTTCGAATTGCAAATCCAAGTGATTTGTAAGCAGAATTAGTAATTGCTAAGATGTGGGGTGTGAAAGTTAAATTAATCTCAAATTCGATACCTATATTAATTAGCTATTAATTTAAACAAACCACACACTATCCACAATATATGCTTGCAAGCATTCACATGAGGAAAGTGGTGGAATCAAGTTGATCACGTGACGGGAAAGTGGACACAAAAGTTGACGAGTTATCAACTCAAATTCTGCTTGACTGCCAAGTCACAAATTGATTGTCTCGACCATATCACACGGGGAAAGTCGAAGGAAGGTCCAGTTGCTTCAAGCACTTGACTATTGTAAACTATCATCATGTGAATTGGCGTTTAGACTGTAATAACGGGTATACGCCTGGAAACAGGTTTCTCTTAGAACGTTACAATTCGAATAGTGACATGAATAAGTAATAGGCAGATAAACGGTAATTGAGAGAGCTTTCGACAATAAAATCTCACGACTTACATATTCCTTTACAATACAATAGTAATTTATTGACTGACCTTAGTACTGGACTGCTGAAAATATAGCACGACACTTTTTGTACGACTTCTTAGCAATATATGTATTGCAAACGAGTATTCCCTGTTGTAATGAGAGCTGTATTGCCACGAACTAGACTGAACTGCACTGAACAGAAGTCAACTGTGTACTGATATTCTTATTTTGACGTCCTCTCAGCCTGTGTTTTCTGTCCATACAAAGCAACTCACGTTCGATCCAGGAGAAATGTGGCCGGTATTTCCTCGGCTCTCGCGTTCGGTCTCTAACAGTAAAAAACCGATGACATTTACCTAAACGAAACCTGTTTCCCGATAAACGTTCTGTACGTCATATTAAAAAAAAGGCAAATACTGATGTAATACTAATAGTATTTTACTCATTATAATATGGTTTACAAGATCAAACACGATGAAAAACACAACTGACGTTTTATAACTCTAGTCCTCGTATACGGAATGCAGAAAGAATTTGTTGAAAAGAAAATAGGGTAAATACGCAAAATTCAGACTGCAACATAAGATTTGTTTATGACTCCCTGCTGCTTATTTTCTCAGGGTCCAGATGAAATATACAGGAATAAGTACAAAGTGAATATTTAATCTAAAAAGAAAACTAAATCGGAAAATTAAACTAACATGGACAAATATTAAGGATGGGATAAGACCATATATCATAATAGCTTACATCTATATTTTACAGCTCAGTTACAAAGTTTCAACGATTTAGTGAATGTTCCTACACCGCAAACAAAAAACAAACATTCTGAAGTGTGATTCCTAAGCCAACTGGGACCAGTGATTTAGAATTATGTCGTATTTCTCCATATAAAAGTGCTCATCAAATATTTGAAAAGCAATTTATGAACAATTTACTTTGTGTTCTCTACTTTTCATATATTCTATCTATCATAACCCTGTCCCTGAAAGAGGGCTCCAACCAAAGTTTTTTGGCTTTTGCTTGTCTTTGTTAAATTTCGATGTTGTGCAAATGGAGATGAAAACGTCGTTGACAGAAATAATCTACTGAGACAGTGTGATCGAAATGTGAGTTTCATTTCATAAGACTTGAAAGTGGAAATATGTATTTCAAGTTTATATATATACTTATTTATTGTTCGTCTGTTTCAATAATTCTTTCTTTTTTCTTTCTTTCGAAACCTTAATTTTATTCAACTGTCATACAGGGAAGAAAGGACGGTCATCACTTTATAAGATTCTTATCTTTCCTTGCTTTACAATATTGTTTAATTGGATGGCTTTTCCGTCTACTCATTATTTTACTTGATAAATTTGTAGACGGAACAATGATCCAATTAAACAATAATGTACTTATTACAACTTATCTGAAAATATGATATTAAAATGTCCTTGGTTTGTTTCTCAAACTTCTTATAATTATAGAGCATCTTGGAAGATTTTAAACGCTTTAATTATTTTAGCGTACTGTTCCACAAGAATTAGTCTTCTTGATCTGTACCATGGGAGGAATCTACATTATCAGTGTTTTGCACATACTGATTTTCATTATTGTACAAGATAAAGTGACGGAGAAAAAAAAAATTGTTTCGCTGCTTTTGACTCGTACCCCGATTAAAGATGAGTCACTTCTGAATTGTAATTTATTTTAATTATTACCTTATAATGACAATTTTTCTGATCGTGATACATATAGACACTGTGTTTTTCACAATTTAATTACATAAATTAATACCACTTTTATAAGAATAAAAACACTATATTATTGATAGTATCAATAACAGAGTCAACAGAGTTCCAATTTCCGGTACTGACCAGGCATTCTTTCATTGCCAAACTCGTCTTTGTAATGAGAATGAAACAAGAGACTCGGTAAATCTTCGGAAAGAGAACATAATTGTCACGCACCCTGTCTTGCTACTACGGACTCTTCTCGATTTCCTCGCCAGGATGTTTTCTTGTGCTTTTAAAAGAAGGGTTTTTTATCGTTGAATTCTGTCGATGTTGGAGCACGTAAAACACTCGAACAGGAAGCAGATCTGACGAGAGTCGTAAGTCGCTAGCATTACACAATCACTCCAAATATTTTGTTAGCATTTCGTATTCTCTTTTATGATGAAACCGACTCTGGGGCTGTTTGTTCTTTGAATCTGTAGTTGGACTTCACGAAGTATATCGGGAGATTTCTGGAAATTGGCAACATATACCGTGCGGAGTGAACTTCTTCCTCGTGTGTGTGTTCATGAAATAACAATATTCAGTAATTCAACTGTTAACATGACTGCATCCATTGTTCATACATTCAGTTTGGAAGGTGTCTCTAAAGTAATATTTCTATTTAAAATGCATATTACTACGCATGTCGTTTTCATGAAATGACAACATAGTTGAAGAATTCATGCAAGGAATTCAAGGAGAAAAATGTAAGTACAAGGAGAACAAGAGGAAGATATGAAGAATACTCGTAAGGGGAAGTCAAAGAGTAAAAAGGAATACAAAGAAAACCAAGATAATACAAGGAGAATACAAAGAAAACAAAGGTAATACAAGGGAAACCAGGTGTAGACAAGGAGAACAAGGGCAATACAAGGAGTACAATGAGAATACAAGTAGTACATGGGGAATGCAAGGGGAAGAAGGGGTATATGAAAGGAACAATGATAATAAAAGGAGAACAAAGGATGGTTCTACTTTTATACAGGGTGTAATGGGTATAAGTGCTATTATTTTAACTGATGATTATTCATGTCTTATAGAAGAAAAAATGTCTTTACAATTTTTTTCTAATTTCAATATTTAACTAATTACTAAAGTTTACAATATTAGACGTTTTGCAAAGTTACTGAAAAGGAAGGAGTGGGTTTATCAGTACACAGTACAGCTCAAGCGGGTACAGACGTACCGGTACAGATGCTCTGTTCCAATGCAGGAGCGGACCATGTTGTTTAAATAAAGCGAACAGCAAATACAAACTTTCAATCTCATTAATAGAACATTATGGTAAATTTACATTTTATGCAAAAATATTACTCCATTTTTATTGTACTCGTATGTATTAAAAAGTAAACAATAATGGGTTTCTGCACAAAATCACACGAACTTTTTTCTAATGCAATATTTTAATCTCTCCCGCTTCCGTAAAGCAGTATCATTTTTAAACAAATTTCTGGTTGCGTGATTTTCGAAACGGGGTAAGAGACTCCTAGTTTCTAAAAATTTTTGAGAAACTGCTACAAAAGTTCGCCGATTAGTTAAAATTCTTTGAGGGAAACGTTGACGGTAATTCCTTCTTGTCTCACTTGAATTACAATGACTTTCTCCATAAATTAATAACATATGATATTTCTAAACTGTAAATGACATTGTAAGTTGTTTATTGAATACCCTGTACTGAACTGTGATCCGCTCGGCAGTAATTATGGAAAGAGAGCTTGAACTCAGCTGACATGTACGTACGTCTGTGCAGAGTACTGCCTACTGAACACATTGCCACGTCTCTCACGCCAGAATATTAACAAATTTAAGCATGCATTTTTATTTAATTTCACGAAAACCTAATAGAACACACAAATATTTATTTAAACTAATATTAACTCTTTGCTAGATAAAACCACTGATGTAATTGTTTTCGTAATTATTTAACTAACGGAATAAGCAGTATAAAGCGAATAAAATAAGAAAAGAAATATTTTTTTTGGGAAAACTATCAAATTTTGACCCTATGTTGTATGAACATTTTTTGATCCTGCAGACCGTCCCCGACGACTGTGAAAAGTACGGCGCTTATACCCCTTACACTCTGTATAACAGATAATTCTCAAGTTACAGCAACATAACTAATGAGGAGACAGACATAGTTCTACGTCATACCACTTTGACTATGCGACTACCTAGAGGCAATACTTGTACAATCCATTAAAGTTTCCTCCATTTTTTTTCCGTCTATAATGGCCCTGTACCAATTACTATATTAACCCAGCGAGGTGGTTCATGCTTCCGCTTCGGACTCGCATTCGGGAAGTCCGTGGTTCGATTCCCGGACCGATCAACCTGACTGTGGTTTTTTCGTGGTTTCCAACAGTTTATTAGGCAAATACCGGGTTGGAATTTTCATTGCCACGGTTCATTTTCCTTCCCTTCCCGTGTAGAAAAATAATTTAGACTTCATATCATTCATCTCATTCCAAGATATATTCAAGTCAAGGCGCATGTCTTTATCGGCTTATGGGGGGGGGGGAGAGTCCTCTCCGCAACGTTCCTGGTTCCCAGCCTTCCGCTATATCTCTGCCAGGATTCATTGCTTAAGAGCACTTCCAGGGGCGCTTCGCTCTATACAAAGTTTACTGTAGATCTGCTACTTGCCTTAAAATTCCATTATTTTAGAATTTTCGACAGATAGTTCCATGTTATATTTCTGACACATTTTTTGTGATTGACATACTGATCTCTGTAATCCATTTTCAATTTCCTGGAAGTATTATTTGATCTGTAAACAATAGTAGGTCTATGTCTAAGGACACTTACTTACAAATGGCTTTTAAGGAACCCGAAGGTTCATTGCCGCCCTCACATAAGCCCGCCATCGGTCCCTATTCTGTGCAAGATTAATCCAGTCACTATCATCATATCCCACCACCCTCAAATCCATTTTAATATTATCCTCCCATCTACGTCTCGGCCTCCCCAAAGGTCTTTTTCCCTCCGGTCTCCCAACTAACACTCTATATGCATTTCTGAATTCGCCCATACGTGCTACATGCCCTGCCCATCTCAAACGTCTGGATTTAATGTTCCTAATTATGTCAGGTGAAGAATACAATGCGTGCAGTTCTGTGTTGTGTAACTTTCTCCATTCTCCTGTAACTTCATCCCGCTTAGCCCCAAATATTTTCCTAAGCACCTTATTCTCAAACACCCTTAACCTATGTTCCTCTCTCAGAGTGAGAGTCCAAGTTTCACAACCATAAAGAACAACCGGTAATGTAACTGTTTTATAAATTCTAACTTTCAGATTTTTTGACAGCAGACTAGATGATAAAAGCTTCTCAACCGAATAATAACACGCATTTCCCATATTTATTCTGCGTTTAATTTCCTCCCGAGTGTCATTTATATTTGTTACTGGTGCTCCAAGATATTCGAATTTTTCCACCCCTTCGAAGGATAAATTTTCAATTTTTATATTTCCATTTCGTACAATATTCTGGTCACGAGACATAATCATATACTTTGTCTTTTCGGGATTTACTTCCAAACCGATCGCTTTACTTGCTTCAAGTAAAATTTCCGTGTTTTCCCTATTCGTTTGTGGATTTTCTACTGACATATTCACGTCATCCGCATAGACAAGAAGCTGATGTAACCCGTTCAATTCCAAACCCTGCCTGTTATCCTGGATGTCTAAGGATAAGTTTTGTTTAATAGTGAAAAATCCAAGAGTTGTTTATGACTGAATTTATGTAAACAAAGATGAACAGAAGTGATAAGCTGCATTCCTGGCGAACATCTAGATTTATTGCTATCCATTTCGTTTGCCGCGAGTTAATTCTGACAGTAACGAGATTGCGAGTGTATAGCCCTATTTAGTAGAGTGCATTTACGATTTCATTGGAACACAATCATCCGATAATACCCATTCTCTCAAATCTTGTCTTCAGGCCAATGAAAGTAATAATAATAATAATAATAATAATAATAATAATAATAATAATAATAATAGAGCAATTTCATGTAACAATGGAGAGATATCAAGGACAGTATTGACAAAACTGTAATTCAATATGTATAAAAGCGGACGCTTTACGTCATTCTGCCATTTGTTCACGTGCCATTAACCTTACCGTAGCTAAATAACCACTTGAGTTGAGAAGAGTCATTCAAATATCCAGCATTAAATCAATACGGTGCACTTTGTTAGAACACAAACAGATTCCCGTTACCGCATATATATTTAGGATCGAAGGTGGAAAATGAATCTATTAGTCATGGTAGTGAGCGAGTGCATCGCTGACTTTCATCTGTGTACGTTTGCTGTGCAACCCGAAGGCCGCTTTATCACGGCCAGTTAGCCCTAGCATGTAACAGGTAACAAATAAATGCCATATTTTATTTAGTAGAGGCTACATCATGACATACTCCGTCCCAAAACAAATATAACGTGAATATATTTAATATAAACAGCAATAATTGGTGTCAACTTCACCAGTTGCCAACATCAACCAATTATGAGAGAAATAACGGATAAACTGCAGCATCGTCAAGTACTGCCCTATGTTAACAGGCTAATAAAAATAGTAGACAATGCAGGTTGGCCTGCTTCAGTTAATGAACATTGATAGCTTAAAATCCACAGCGTAGCATACCATACAACATAATAATAAAATTATAATTTCACAATTATTGAATATATTTGTCGATATTTAGATTCAAACTGAAATATCTATCGTTCACTAGAGCTCAAAATACATCTAATTTAAGACGATGGTGATCGTCATTACTACGCCTAGGATTTTGATGAAATTGCATCTTTTTTATAGTAAGCCAGAAACATTGCTGCTATAGTATTTACATGTTATGTGATAAACGGAGTGTTTTAAAAGATATTGGTTAGGGCATTTTTTTGCATTTTCTTACCTGTTAGAACTCATAAGAGCATTTTTTGTTTTATTCGGTCATTTTTGGGGCATTTTCACTTAATTTTGGCCATAAATCCCCATTATTAATATAAAATATTACTTATTTTCTTTAATATTTTCTTTACATATTTTTTCAATCAATACCCATTATTTTGTATATTGACATTTTAACGTAGTACACCCCCACGTAATGGATCAGTCCAACCACCCCTTCAATATAGACTCCTCTTTACCTGCTAGTTCCGGATAAGAGTGGCCTTGTGGTGGACTACCTGGAACTACATCAGGTAAAATAATTAATTAAAGTTTTATATTTAGAAAAATTATGTAAAATTAAATAAACTTGAATGTTGGTACTAGTCTAAATATTAATATTCCTACCAAGCCAATTATGTAAGGTCAATTATTATTAGGGCATTTTAAGAACATTTTTTAAAGATTTTTAGTTCATAAATATAATGTTTTAGGACATTTTTTCATGATTTATAGGTCATCAAAATCCTAGCCCTAGTCATCACCATTGTCGTTGTCGTTGCCGCAGTCATAATCTACATAGCTGCCTTCGTAAGTATATTCTATGCTGTCATATCCAAAATAAATACCCGTTTTTTACTAACTAAGATAAATGTGTTTTCTGATAATGTCAATGCTCTGATATATTTGTTAAGAAACAAAGGTACAGATTGTGTTTTAAACTGATAAATAGAAGGCTTATTCTTAGTGGACAACCCTTTTTTGTAATGTAACTATAGTAAAATAACTTATTTACGATTTTCTGACGTACCGGCATATAAAATAACAGAAGTGAATCGAAATACTATAAGTATTGGTTCAAATATAAACGCTTTTATTAGTCTACTTATAAATTAATAGAAATCAAGGTAAATAAATAGTTTTAAAAGCATAATAATCAGGTGAATAATTATAGTGCATGTATTCGTCAAAATCTCGTTATTGAATTTGTTATTTTGATACTTTAATTGTGGCGACTATACCGAGGCATGTGAACATACCTTGTTATTACAGAGCACCCCTCAATTTATTAAACTACCTGGGCATTTCAGGGCTTTCAGAGCTTACTACCCTATTCCTTCCAAATACGTCTAACTAATTACGGGACTTTAGAGCTAAGTTGTATCATGTACTTAAAACATTCTAATTTTAAAATTGTGTGCGGAATTCTGCGAAAAGAACTAAGGAAGAGAGTAGTGAAGTGCTTTGTGTGGAGTGTGGCATTGTATGGAGCAGAAATATGGACATTACGACGAAGTGAAGAAAAACGAATAGGAGCATTTGAAATGTTGATATGAGAAGAATGGATCATGTGAAATGAACAGACAGAATAAGAAATAAAGTTGTGTTGGAAAGAGTGGGTGAAGAAAGAATGATGCTGAAACTGATCAGGAAGAGGAATAGGAAAAGAAGTTGATTAGGTCACTGGCTGAGAAGAAACTGCCTACTGAAGGATGCACTGGAAGGAATGGTGAACGGGAGAAGATTTCGGGGCAGAAGAAGATATGAGATGATAAACGACATTAAAATATATGGATGATATACGCAGACTAACAGGAAGACAGAAAATAGGAAAGATTGGAGAATGCTGGGGTTGCAGTGAAACACCTGCCCATGGGCAGAACACGTATGTATGTATGTATGTATGTATGTATGTATGTATGTATGTATGTATGTATGTATGTATGTATGTATGTATGTATGTATGTATGTATGCATGTTTGTTGTAAAACCGATATGCTACTACCAACATAAATAACTTACAAAACATTAAAAAAATTAATTAAAAATTATAAAGTGACGGTAAAGACAATGTGGGGTGTTTCAACACCCCATCTACAAGTTGTGTGTCTACATTGGTTCATTTATGAGCATCAGTTACTGAGAGTGCATAGAAAGAATAAACTGTATGTTGTTTTTTTCTCTCCTTATTCTTTGTAATACTAATAAGTAATAAGAAATAAAACTCTTTGTAAATATTGTTGCTAGTTACCATTCTTGGTAGTCTCGGTTTTACAATAATGTTCATTATTGAGGCCCATTTACTGTCCTGTTATCCTTTTCTGAATAAATATACTTAAAAACGGTATACAAAAATGCCTATTATCTCAAATAATCAGTTGCGAGTGACACAATACCCCACATAGTCGCCTATGTAACAAAATGTATCCAATCCTCAGAAGATTAAGTTCACTCTAAACAGTTGTCTTAACATCAATACATATCATTTGATGTTGCATCATTTTATTTAAGGAAAAACCTGCGCCTGAGGCACGGCAACTTCACTCACTATACTGTACAGTGAGTTGCATATACTGGTGGTGCCAACCTAAGAGGAATACAGAAAAAAATAAAACAAGATATTCTACCTTTTTGCTTCTTCATGGAGCGATGAGGCAAACTTTTTTTTGCTATGAATTGATAGCATTACTATTGAACTGAAAATAATAAAAAACAAAACTACCGTGGCCAAACATTTTCAGCCCCATCGAAGGGGTGCTTGGCTTTAATCTTCATCCATCATGTATTAGGTCTAAATATACCGGTACTGTATCTGTTTCAGTCTCATCAAAAATGTTTAACCCTTCAGTACTCGCGTGGATTACAATAGTAATCCACTGATATTTAATCCTCTATTACGTCACTGCCTGCAGCACTGCGTAGTTGAGCGTCAATGCAATTTCTCGTCACAGTCTAAGTGAGGCATTACTGGTGTTTAGACGTATTTGTCGCAACCCTTTGGAAAGTTATACGGAGTTTTATAAAGTGATGCACAATTTTTCCGAGTGGATTACCATTGTAATCCACGCGAGTACTGACGTCAGTTTTTTGTTCAGGTAAGTGAAATAGTTTTTAATATGGTTATAAGTGATGCAATGCAGTAAGTTTATGAAAAAATGTGTGACATCGTTCCATCCTCTTCGCAGTTTGCTCCAATGGGTACGGAAACTACAAACAACATTTGCAAATGGCTGGATGAAGATATGGATGATGGCATTGAAAATGAAAGTGATGATGAAAGCAACAGGGGAGATCTTTAGAATGAAGTTCACGATTCTAATTCAGAAGAAGACAATGATGATGATGATGATGATGATGATGGTGGTGGTGGTGGTGGTGGTGGTGATGAAAGACTAATGTCTATAAATGATGGAAACTGCTATACGGATAGAAAAAAAGACTACAATTTGGCAGGAAGAACCAGTAGCTCAACGAGGGAGAAGACGAGCACAAAATATAGTGATTCATTTATCGAGCCCTAAAAGGGCTGCAAGAATTGCGCGGACCCACACAGAGAGTTTTGACTGCTTTATTGATCAGACAATAATCAATGTAATTGTAAGGCTACTAATATTTGTATTGAAAAAGTGAAGCGTAATTACGGACGTGACAGAGATTGCAAATTAACAAATGACGTAGAAATTGAGGCACTCTTGGGTATTTTGTATTTTGCTGGCGCCTTGAAATCGGGAAGACTGAACGTAAGAGAACTATGGGATAAAAATGGCACAGGAATAGAGTCAATTTACCTGACAATGACCTACAATAGATTCTAATTTTTGTTACGATGTCTACTCTTTGATAACATTTATGACAAAAGGAAAGGAAAGAAATTTATGAATTGGCTGCTATACGTGAAGTATTAGAGTTATTTGTTCAGAACTCACAAAAGTGCTGTAGTCCAAGCGAATATGTAACTATAGACGAGCAGTTGGTTGCATTCAGAGGACGATGTCCCATGAAGAGTATATACCTACTAAACCAACAAAATGTTGGATCAAAATTTTTGCTAAGGTGGATGTGAAAACATATTACACTCATAACTTGGAAATTTATGCTGGTATTCAACCAGACTGTCCATTTCACCGAAGTAACAGTGCACATGCAGTGGTGAAGAGGCTGGTTCATCCCATCAAAGGAACAGGAAGAAATGTGACCACCGATAACTGTTTCATGAGCATACCTCTGTGTTTAGATCTTCTAGAAAATGACAAAATTACACTTGTAGGAACATAGAAAGAAAACAAAAGAGAAATCCCTCCTCATTTCACAACTACTAAGACAGGCAAGTTAACAGTACATTGTTTGGATTCAATGAACGCTGCACAATTATTTCGTATGTACCAAAGAAAAAAAAAAACACTGTTAGCATTATCAACCATGCATTATGATAAGGCAATGGATGAGGAAACGGGAGGCAGCTAGAAACCTGAAATAATATCATTTTATAATATAACTAAATGTGCTGTGAATGTCCTGGAACAGTTATGCTCAGCCTATGATGTAAGCAGAAATTCACGACGCTGGCCTCTATTTTCTTTGACTTACTAAACATGTAATTTGTTTGAACTGTATGGAAGAAATGCGTAGGCCTACTTAGATAATTGAATCAGATGTAGATTAGGCTATCATGTGCGTTAAATCTGAACTGCAAAAACATCTGTAAAATATTATATGTGAAGTGTGAATGATTGTTACATCCCTGAATTTTTTCATTGCTACACCCCTGAGTGAGGTATTTAGTTATCAAATATGACGTAACAAAGGTCAGCAGTAGTGAACTTGCGTTTCCTGTGGGAGAGTTTACATCAAGAGATCAGGTGACCTTCAAACAGCGAATGAGCAACAATTCTAGATAACCTACATAATTAAGATGATAGTGAACTAACTCATAACTATGGTGCAACAATAAATTATGACTCATAGACACGTCCAGTGTGGAAACATTATGTAAACATGTCACTTGAATGCAATTTGTGTACTATAATACGTTTCATTATCAATATTTATATTTAATACGTTCCGTTATGCGTAACATATCCATTCTCATTACTGTAATAACTGAACACAATATATTTCCTAACATTTAAATCTAATTGCAATGTTTAAACCATGTCTGCAAACAAAAACAAATGTGGATTACCATTGTAATCCAGGTGAGTACTGGCGTTACGAAATTTAACGCGAGTAACGAAGGGTTAACGGTCTATCAAATCTTACGTTAGACATCCAACTGCTTTGTACGTCGTACAAGAGGTAGTTTTGTGTTGTCTTGCTTTGAAAAGTATTATAGTCAGATGTTTTTGCGCTTTTGAATCTTGTGTTCTGTAAGTTATACTTTTGTTTTAAAATTTAGTTTCCTTTGTTATCGAATAGTTTATATAATGTGGTTTCTTTTCAACTATTTCATCAGCTAAATGCATCTTTTTTCTTTTCTTACTGTC
Source organism: Periplaneta americana (assembly GCF_040183065.1). NCBI lineage: Eukaryota > Metazoa > Arthropoda > Insecta > Blattodea > Blattidae > Periplaneta > Periplaneta americana. The sequence continues at coordinate 24,107,501 of NC_091133.1, forward strand.
AAGAGCATCTGAATTCCATTTCTATATAAGAGTATGGGAAAGCCAATATATTAAATATTCTTAATCAAGAAGATTTTTGTGTCATATCTGATTTTAGTACGCGGTTTTGTAAAAAAATTTCTAAGAGCTATATAATTTTGTTACGTTTCCGATGTAATTTCTCTAATTAGATGTGTCATAATCTTAAAATTAGGATGTTTTAAGTACATATATGGAGCACAGTGACACAACTTAGCTCGTCTTGTCACTTTTTACTCAAAAATTCCGTAATTAGTTAAACGTATTTGAAAGGAATAGGATAGCAAGCTCTGAAAGCGCTGAAATGCCCAGGTAGTTTAATAAATTGAGAAGTGCTTTGCAATTATACGATATGTACACATACCTCGGTATAGTCGCCACAATTAATGTATCAAAATAACAACTTCAATAACGAGATTTTGACGAATAATACATGAAACTTACACAAATAAACTATCAATAATACTAATTGAAAAACCCAGATTTGAAAAGGCCTTTCTTTGTTATACGTATGTATATATTTATTTACACTGCAAGTGAGCAACCGGTGGCAGTGGTATACACAATATAAACAATACAGAATAAAATTACAATACACAATACAATTTTACAATACGCAATACAATTATACAATACACAGTACAATTATATACACAATACAATAAGAATACACAATGCAATTTAACACAATAATTATAATTATTAATAAAACATAAAATAACCTAATTTTACAATACAACCTGCATATGTATAGGGCCTACATAAGTTTCAACAGTCTTTCACTTTACTCTCATCTCACTCACTGTAGTGGCACTATGACGTATTTCACTGACACTTTAGATGCATTTCACTGACACTTTAGGACACATTTCACTAACACTATAGAACACATTTCATTGACGCTGTAAATTATCACTGATCGGAACTATTCACTCCACTGTAAAACCATAACTTCACTGACTCACCTCGCTTCACTGATACAACAATTCAAATAAGACAAATAATTACACCCTTATGCATACTAGTCTAAGGCCCTCTTACACGCTATTTTTAAATAATTTAAAATTCAAACCAAGGGAGTAACTCATCAGACTAAATAAATACATGTCACCTTAAAAAATTAAATGTTAAATGTCACCTTAATTTTAATTTGCACTTTAGACACAACTTTTTAAGTTATTCTTGAATCTCCTTAAGGAAGGACAGCCCTCAAAGACCGCAAATGTTAAAGAAAACAGTGTTACTTTTACTTACTGCCAAACACCCACTTACACATACCTTGTTATTACAGAGCAACGTTCAATTGGTACTGTAAGACGTACTAACAATAAGAAAGGAATATCGTTTACACGATATGGATCCCTAGCATATTTTTCTCCAAATTGCAAGTGCTAAAATAGAGCGAAACAAAACCGAAGAATGAACATACATTAATAAATACAGGAAGAAAATAATATTTTAATCATACATGTATATAAATAGTTGTAGTATTTCAGTTATAATAAAAGTTAACATTTTTTTTACCAAGTATTAGAATGTTTCACTGAATAATCTGAGAACGATACGACACTGCAGTTATTTCAATAATGCAAAAACAAAATGCAAATGGCATATAGTTAAATGCAATTCATTAAAAGGCCCGCCCCACAAGGGTTTCATATTTGCTTGGGTACACATTCGTTCGATTAATTAACATTCAAACTCGCGGGATAATTGTATTTGCCTAACGTCAATTACAACACTGCAATTATTTAACAGGTATAGCTGAATATACATACATACGCTGTTCCATGAAACTCAATTTAAACGAGTTCCACGGCGTATCTTAGATAATCAAACATTACAGCACACCAGCTTTATTCTAAAATCCGAAAATTACAGTGAACTAAAGTAATTAATTAATTCAGCGCCTATTAAACGACTGTTTAGTTCACATGGTCTGTACTGGTGAGCCAAGTTTAAATTCTGGTATGTTAAATATGGAAATCGATATGGCAAAATGGCAGTTTAAATATACAAGGTGTTAAAATAAGTATGCAATATTCTAGGAGGTGAGAGTATGCATCAAAACAAGAAAACAATGTCTAATAAACATGGGTCCTACAACACATACTTTCTTAGATCTGAACACTTGTTCATAGGAGGTGCTCAATGTGGCAATGCATTTCTCTGCCATACAAAATAGCAGACTACCAGATAATCATACCGTAGTTGACACCCCTGGCATGAAATAATGATACGTCTCGAGGAATTCTGAAAACAAAAGTCTGGTTGCGAATATGAGCGGGGTTCAGCAGAGATGATAATATGAAATTTCGTAATCAGCTTGTGAGGGCTGATGAAAATCCTCATGCAGTTGAAGAAACAAGGCATCAGTACCGATTCTCAATCAACTTATGGGCAGGCGTTCTTGATGATAGATTAATAGTGCCATACGTGCTACCACAGAGATTAACTGGGGATCGTTACCAGGACTTTCTTATTAACGTATTAACAACAAATTTCAAAGAGTGAGTGATTCCTTACGCCAAAGGGCAGAGGAATGCATTGCCATGAATGGACGTCACATTGAGCACCTCTTCTGAACAAGTGTTCATATCTCAGAAAGTATGTGTTGTAAGACCCACGTTTATTAGACATTATTTTCTTGTTTTGATGCATACTAGCACTCTTAAAAAATTTGATACGTTTAACACCCTGTATATTTTCTCGGATTATTCCCATTTCCCAATCAATTACAGCACTATTTACCAATACTGCACTACAATTATGAAAGCAATGGGGACTAAAGCGCAATATCTCAGTCTTAGATAAGTAGAATCTGGTATTTTATACACATCAAAAGGACGTTCAGTATAGCCCTTATGTAGTAAAATTGTCGAGATAACAAATCATAATTTAGAACCAAGTATCCTAATAGTTAGCCGTAATTACCGGTAGTGATTTTCTTAACTGCGTCAACTTAGTAATAACATTATACAGAGTCCCTTTTTATCTTGTGCACCTATTATAACTTCTTTTTGTTTGAATAGGTATTGGAATTTTTGTTTCTGAGAGTTATGTTAGCGTAAAAATAAGTAATTTGAAGAAGAGTTACCGGTACGTAAAATTTTGTATAGAAGTGAAAGAGCATGTGTGATTCTTCATTCCTTTAGAAGTTTAGTCGAACCCACGAGAGCAGCTCAGGAGATGGTGTTATATGGTCAAATTTCCAAGTATTACGGACGAATTTTATACATATATTATGAACAAGTTGCAATCTCTCATTTAAGTTAGAACTTAAATTTGTGAACAAGGAACCACTAGTGTCTATGTGGTGCATCACAGGTGTTTGTGTAAGATTATTTTTTAATGTAAGTAGTAGAATATATTTTAGATACTTCAAAGAGACAATATTTTCTTTTTATTAGTGTTCTTTAAATATTAGTCTGTAAAATTGTATTAGCCTCTTTTGTTTCTGGCTAAGTGAAAGAGAAGGCCTGATGGCCTTAACTTCGCCAGAATAAATAAATATTATTATTATTATTATTATTATTATTTTTATTATTATTATTTTTTTTGCGTATATGAGGAACTTGGCTGTTCCAACTGAGATTATCCAGAGATCCCAGATTGTTATACCGTTTCACTGTGTTCAATAATACTAAGACAGTAAGATAGCGAAAAAATCAAGTAATGATTCTTGAATTACATAGATAGTCATTACGTGATTTTTATTTCACATAGAACCAATCACTTTTACAAAAAATTATTATATTTTATGTACAACTTCCTCGATTAAATTGACACGTAGATTCTGAATATAGGCCTCCACAGTATCCACCAAAAAGTTCAGCTGAAATCGCTCTAAACACACGCGCCACATAATGTCATATCCAAAACACTTTTTCGATGTCAGAGTGTGTATTTCCGCGTCAAATGAAAACATAAAAATGTACGTTAATTCAATTTATGAAGAAATGTCTGAAAGGAATTTAATGCCAACAGACTGTAATGGTAGATAATGATTTTCTTACTTGGTTATTTAACGACGTTGTATCAAGTATTGAGCCATTCAGCGTCAATAAAATTGGTGCTAGCGAGATGGTATTTGGCGGGATGAGGTCCAGGATTCGCTATAGATTACCTAGCATTCGCTTTACGGGGAAAATCTTGAAAAGACTAACCAAGTAATCAGCCTAGGCGGAATCGAACCCATGCCCAAGCACAATTCCAAATCAGCAACAAACGCGCTGCCACCTGAACGAAGCCAGTGGCTGATAGATATGGATGGACACTAGACATCAGAGAGCATAAACGATTGTTATGAAACTCTAACTTATAAATTGAAAAATCTTCAATAATATTGGATATTTTCTCAAGGTTTCGCTTACTGTATGACGAATATTAGATAATCTCATGGCAAACACTATCTTACCATCACTACATTCATCGGCGCTAGATCTTGTAGTTGGTACAACCCCGTTAAATAACACGTTTTAAAAATACAACAGTAACCAGCAGGTCATCAACAATGTGAAAGTAGTATGAAAGAAAATGTGCCCTAAATATTTCGTGCATATTTGTTGCTATTATTATTATTATTATTATTATCATCTCTTCAGAGATAGGCAGCGGGCGAGTATGCCAAACGGCGCGGACAGCAAGAAGTGGAATATTAGCCGAAGAGAAGAATTTCATCAACGACGCTATTCACAAAGCTGGTAAAGGGCGGAAGCTGCACAGTGAGGGACGCAAGAAAGTAGCAATGCAGATGAGTCTGCTGTCCGCGCATATAAAAACCGTTGGAGTGTGTTTCAAAACTTGAGCAACATTACCACATTAACGACCCTCTCCCCATACATAGGCCTACATGGTAGTTAACAGCAGCATATATGTTTTAATACTGCCATTATACGACAAGCATCCTTTCAGAAACACACCTGTCATGGTCAGCCAAACAACCCAGCTTAAAGTAAAATAGTTTTGTGGAAAATTTAACTTCTGTTCCTGTTGTATGTGAATAACGTTTAAACAGATTAGTCCTAATGAAATGGTGTTAAATATAAATATAAACATAAATGAGAAAGTTAATTATAAAAACAATAAATATCAATATGTACCTACACTACTACATTATGGAGTAACCAAATAAATGTAATCAAATAGCGCACGAAAGTACTATTTTGTCTAATGGTGGATACCTAACTCTTTGTTAGTATGTATGTATGTATGTATGTATGTATGTATGTATGTATGTATGTATGTATGTATGTATGTATGTATGTATGTATGTATGTATGCATGTACGTACGTATGTATGTATGTATTTTTTATTTTTTTTAAATATTAGTTGAACGGCATGTCCCATTACAATAAAGGTAATGCCTTGCTACCTGTATGTTTACAATATAACACATTATGTCTCGTTTCTGTCACTCTCTAGGCGTATGTAGGTCTGTTATTCTGTTGTGAAAATTTGAGTCTTTCATTATATCTATTGCCTACTCTTCTCTATCCTAGATTAAATTATCCTAAGTTTACTCGTCTAAATTTATAACATTGACATAGTTTAGGAATGTATGCGCATGTTCTTGCATTATTTTAAGCTTTGTGAAAGTCCACTTGCCAGTTTTCCTTAACATTTCCCGCTGGAACGCTAGTCTTTCTTTGTCCAATTTCGGGCACTCGAAAAGGAGGTGGTCGACGGTCTGTTCCTCTGCTCCACACGCACATGACGGGTTGTCCCTCAGCTTGAATCTGTATAAGTAAGCACCGGTTTTTCCATGTCCAGTTAGAAAAGTTGTGACCTTTCCATTAAGTGGAATGTTAACGCGTAACCTCTCTTTTACACTGGGGAAAAACTATTTTGTCACTGTACCATTTATCGTGTTTTGCCACTCACTTTCCCACTTAACCACACTTTCTTCTTGAAGTTCCCGCATGATGTCTCTGACTGGTATCCTGTCGAAGCGTATGTATGTATGTATGTATGTATGTATGTATGTATGTATGTATGTATGTATGTATGTATGTATGTATGTATGTATGTATGTATGTATGTATGTATGTATGTATGTATGTATGTATGTATGTATGTATGTATGTATATATGTATGTATGTATGCATGCATGTATGTATTTATTTACTTAAACTGCAAGTGGGCAAGCACCCGGTGACAGTGGTGTACACAATGTAAATAATACACAATAAAATTACAATACGCAATACAATTATACAATACACAATACAATAAGAATACACAATACAATTTAACGCAATAATTACAATTAATAATAAAACATAAAATAACCTAATATTACAATACAACCTACATATGTATAGGCCCTACATAAGTTTCAATAGTCTTTCACTTTACTCTCATCTCACTCACTGTAGTGGCACTATGACGCATTTCACTGACACTTTAGGACACATTTCACTGATACTAAAGAACACATTTCATTGACGCTATAAATTATCACTGATCGGAACCATTCACTCAACTGTAAAACCATAACTTCACTGACTCGCCTCGCTTCACTGATACAACAGTTCAAATAAGACAAATAATTACACCCTTATGCATACTCATAAACAGAACTACATTTAAGCTAAACATTTCTAGTCTAAGACCCTCTTACAAGCTATTTTTAAATAATTTACAATTCAAACCAAGGGAGTAACTCGTCAGGCTAAATAAATACATGTCACCTTAAAACATTAAGTGTTAAATGTCAGCTTAATTTTAATTTGCACTTTATACACAACTTCTTAAGTTATTACTGAATCTCCTTAAGGAAGGACAGCCCTCAAAGACCGCTGAGGTAGGTCATTCCAATCATTTATAGTGCTATTTAAAAATAAGAATTTATCTACATCCGTTTTCTGTTTCCTACATTTGATTTTAAAATCATGATCGTTCCTACAATAGTACGTTGGCTTTTCTAACAGAGCCGTTATGTCTACCCATGCTTTCTGACCTATATGTGCTCTATACAATCACAGTGTACTATATACAGTCGCGAAGCTTGAGTTTTGAGGGTACTAGAAACAATAGACTGTGACGGTACTATTTTGCATTGCCTGTAATGAGGCGATATTAGCGATCCTAGTGGTGAGCAACTATCTAATGTTTGCATATTTACTACGTATTGAGCTTCGCGACTGTATATACTAGACTGTGATACAATGATGTTATTCCAGTTTTCCTACGTCTGTTGGAAACATAAATGTTATTCACCCATACGAAGCAAGTTCTGTAGACTAATTTACCGACAGAGTTTGAGATACGTAAGATGGAGAATTGTTGGGATGACAGAGGGGAACTGGAGCTACCGGAGAAAACCTTGTGTATTACCTGGACCACGGGCTTGCCCAATACAAGTCATAAATCAGTGTACATCGGGGATGAAACCCGGGTTCACAGAATTATGAATCCAGCGGTCTAGTTATGGACCGCCGTAGCGGCTAAGCGCGCGAAAGTAAGTACTCGAAAAATAATAATCAATTACAGAGCAACTAAATGATGAAGTAATCGAAATAAATAAGGAAATATAAATCCTATATATGTTGTCAAATAAATAAATAAATAAATAAATAAATAAATAAATAAATAAATATAAAATAAATAAATGTGTACGTAAACTTAAAATTAATAAGCAAATAAATAGAAAATTTAATAAATACATACAAGAAGTGATCATAAATACACAAGCAATTGTAGCCAAGACATCCCATTAGATGTCTCGAAAGGCTCTTAGGGCAGTAAGATATTAGTGCTCTCATGAGATTTTATGAGCCAATAGACATAAAGCAGGAGTAGGATGTCAGCGCTGCGTACAATTAAAATAATATTAATATGTAAGGAATATAATGAATAATTAAATAAATAATTAAATAGTCACAAAATTCCTAGAAGACTATACTATTCGAAATCTCAGTAGCAGTGTGGGATTCGACCATATGAAGGATAAATTCTAGAAATAACCAGTGACCTAGACTACAAAATTGTGGCTGCCAAAAATGTCTAACAAACAAAGAAAAATATGCTTGAAATATAGCGCACAATATTCCTTCCTACCAGTATTTTACTAAACAGTAGGCCTAAGTTTTTGTATGAAAGGCAAGTCAGTTGCGTCACACTTTACATTAAATATACTTATAAGGTAAATTCCAGTGGCGAGCGGTGACTTTTTCAGGGGGATCAGCAGTAATAGAACTGTCATGACATTAATTAATAATAAACAGAAAAAATATAAAAATATGTTACGTAATATGTATTACAACGAAAATAAGACTTACCAGTTACCACCTTCATGTGTACAACAACGGAATCCTCCTCTCTCCATTTCGGGCAAATTTTTCTATGACGTCATCGTAAAAATGTCTTTGGCTTTGAATTTTGTTCAATAGAGCCTTTTCAATCGATAACAGTGAAAGTCGTGAAAGCCTGTCTTCGCACTTAGTGTTCTGTACGTAACTCTTTACGCGTTTTAAACAGGAAAAAGTACGTTCCACTGTGGAGGTGCTCACTGGAATTGTAGCTATTAGGCAGCATAATTTATAAACTTCTGGAAATGCCTCTTCTCCTAACTCGGTGTCTTTCAAAAACTTTGCTATCTCAGTCACTGTCCTGCCTGAAAAGTCTGACAACCTATAAACAGCCACTAAGGCCCGTTACACACTTGAAGAGATCTCGCTAGCGAGAAATGTGTTGCGAGGAAGAGGCGAAGAGCCTTCCTCCACACACTTAGTGAGTTCTCGCTATCACAGATCACACCTCGCTATGTTCATCTATGCACTGCTTTCATGCAGAGAGAATTTTTATGATTATAGTAATCACTCATTGGGGGAAATATTACAGGTTATGTATTTACGTACATTGTCGTACTTAAATGTATAACCTATAAGTATATTGTCGTACTTTACAAATTATGTACGAACGCTACTATGTTGAATCTGAATCTTTAGATGATGAGGAAATGGAGTTATAAGAACAAATTTTGTTAATGAAAAGAAAAATTAGGCCTAAAATTAAAGCCAGAAATATCTGGAAATCACATTGTATCTCACGAAGATAAGGACGAGCTCCCGTCACCAATTTCGATTTGGATAATACGTTTAGGCGTTGTTTCAGGTTGAATAGAACTCAGGTTTTTGCCATTCATGATATAATAGAGGAGTCTTTCCTATGTTCTGATTAAAATTATGTAAACTGTTTATTTTCAGATCATCTGATATTTGTCTCCAGATTTCTTCTTTACGTTTCGTGTTTTTATAGTTTTAATCCCGTGTATCATATAAATATGCATACGGGTGACATTATACAAGTTCGATAAGTTTCTGACTGCAATTATCAGCCATCTTTCCTCATTGTCAATAAAAACAATACAACTCATCGTCACCTGTGATATCTTTTTCTACATTCAATCCTCATAAAGAGTATAAATGTCCAATATCTTTGATAAATGTTTAAAAAAAAATTCGCTGAGCTATCGATTTCAGCGAGAAACTCGCTCGAGGTTTTCGCCTCGGACGAGAATCTCTTCCAGTGTATGGATGTCCATTTAAACCTATGTTATCAATCTGAATTTTCTCGCAACACATTTCTCTCTAGCGAAATCTCTTCAAAGTCACTTAAACAACAGGATTAAAACAATAAAACTTTCAAACGAAGTACCGATGCTTAACAAACGGTCCAAAATACAACATTGTGACTGTTGGCAGTCGTGACTGGTACCACTGCCGGATGGCGACGATTCAGACGATGCAGTTGGTAAGAGCTGTGCAATGAACTTGCATTTCGAAACGAGTCCCTTTCCATGCTTACTAAACAGCGTAAAACACACAATATTGTTTTAATCCTTGTTACACTTCACAGGCACACTTTCAATACTTAACTGATAATGTACAAAAACAATAAACGTAGTAATATATTCTTTCTAACAAGAATGGAGACACAGAAATTGTTTACCAGGATCACGCAATCAAATTTACTATTCACGTAGCCAAGGGAACAGTTTTAAATCTGCTAGTCCAGTCCGAGCTGACTGGTTCGCGTGGGCTGGACGAGTCCAATTCTACAGACGTTGAGCGCTGAGGGGAGGAAACAGATTGAAGTCGTCAATTGTCATGTCTTGAAACTTTAAAATTCAAACATGAAATGTAATAAATTTTATAAGCTGATATACTTAGAGGACTAGGATAGTCCTATTAGTAAACTGACAGCACGTCACTGGTAAATTCAGAAGTCGCAAGTAACAATGTAACTAGACCACTGTCATCTATGAACTTACGTGTTTTATGATCGTTTCAATGCCTGTGAGAAATTCCTAACTCTCTCTGTCCACAATAAGCCAAATGGGAAAAAAATAAAGGTTGAATCAGATTCGTGTGTGTTCGAACAAATTGGCAAAAATGCTACTTAAATATAATTTTAAGCTATTTTGAAAGCTGTTCTTGTATCTTACAGTTCCTATTAATACCTGTTTTTGTATTCAGGCTTTCTTTACAGCTATTACTCGCATATGACATTTTAAGGGGATCTCAACCTGATGATACTGGAAGTTCCCCTGTTAGAGCTACAGAATTTCGTGTATCCATTGCTCATAGTTTCTGAGAAAATTTTCATTAAAATTATTCACTTTAAAAATTTCGAGGATCTCTTTAAATGTACATGTAGGCCTACATATCAAAAACTGATCCCAGTTATCCTCAATTTGTTTTGATTTGTAACATTTAGTACAACCGAAAATAAGAGACGTAATTGATGTGATTAACACAATGTCAGTGGAAACAAACATTTGAAAATGATTACGTTAAAATTATAATTCTACATGTTACACAAGAAAATTTCTTCGCAACGTACACGAAACATCTCAAAATACCATCTCCATTTCGTCTTCCTAAGACGTGGAAGTAGAATGCCCCAGTTGAGGGTGTCTAGAATAAACCAGGGCAGCAGGCTGCGACAAAACCCGAAGATATACTGCAGGCGGAAGAATTAAACAAGGGAACACAAAACACATATAAAGTAAGCTAGAGATAAAGTGAAAGAAGGATTTTAGGAAGGGGTGAGAGAAAATAACACAAAGAGAAAAAGAATACCACGCTCCAGGAAACTAAACAGATAGAACCCACTGACGAGGATGAAAGAAAGCAAGGAGGTCAAGCGTCTTACAACTTATACTCAGTGTAGAGGAGGGAATTTATTAGATATGGGTGGAAAGAAACGGTCAAGCAAAACAACTATAAGCAATGTCTACTTATAGACAGATCTTGTTTTTTCAGAGGAATATACGATGTAAACGAAGGAAAAGTTACAAGGAATTTCTGTGAGGAAGTAATTTTGTATTGAAAAACTAGACTGACAAGTGAGAAACAGAACATTCTTTACAACAGTATAAGAAAATGTTTCTTTTTTGTTTGTTTTCATTCTTGCTTCCTTCCTTTTTTTTTTTTTTTTAACAAACTTCCAAATTCCTTTCCTCACAAAACACAATATTAGACCTATATGAAATGTCACTTATCATGTCCACCTAATAGAAGGATAACATAATGGTTATTTACGTGCTAAGAGTTTTTTATCACTAACAGAAATGCAAAGCGCTAAAAAGTTCAAATTATTTTTTTATGAAATGCCAGGCCTTTAACTTGTGAATACTCGCCACAACTAGCGGGCTCAACGATGTCCCTAGTGCTGAGAATCGTGGAGTACTTAGTTCGTCAAAGACTGCCCAGAGTGCACCACAAACGTGGGTGCGATGGGCCCACATTATACTCGTAATGAATGACGATGATTAAGAAAAATAGTTGGGACGTCACAGGGGAACCGGAGTATCCGGAGAAAAACCCGTGTTACTTGGGCCATGGGCTTACCCAACACACGTTATAAATTCAGAGTGTAACGCAATTTGAACCCGGGCCTCATGGCTTATAAGGTCATCTCGCTAGCACTGAGTCACCATGGCGGCCGAAGTTTCAAATATATCACTGCATCTAAACCTTACAGTAATGTTAACACCATAATTATGTGTATTTATTGCTTATTCTACTAATGTCGCAAAAGAAGAACTTCAGTTGACACTTTTACATTGTAAAACTTTGGCTTTATTATTCTATAGTGAGATTCCAGAGCAACGTGAAGTATTTCATACCAAACTTTTATTACATACTTTTCTATTTACCACAATAAAACAAGTGAGCTATACGTACACAATCTTGATTCTTGGAAACGACTGTATATACAATCAAGTAGTCTTTGACTGACTCAAATGAACTCCCTCCGGTCGTGTTTTAACTGAGCCATTTGTAAGTAAGTAGGTAATAGTACCAGTAGGGATAGTAGTATTAACAGTATTAACAATAAAAATATTAGTAACGGTAGTATTAGTAGCAACAGCCGTGGCAGAACCAGTAAGAATATACTATAGCAGTACCGTAGCACTTCTCAGAACGAGAAGGAGGTGATGAAGTCAGCACCTTCCTCCAGTTGTCTTAATTCTCGAAGAATTCATTGGAGAATATGTGGGGACTGGATCGTTTTATTGGAAGTTGTGATGAAATGAAAAATCCTATCTTTACCTAGTCTTGAACTCAGGTTCTTCCAGTTTGTAGAATATCACTCAACCTGCAGAGCCAACGCGGTTCCTTGAATGCCGTGGACTGAATATAAAGGTCCAACTTCTCGAGGGAAGCGACGAGTGAAGATTGCGATCTGTATTCTGGCATGGTCACAAGATACAGTAGCACAGGATGGGCGATCATATAAGAGTGTTCATTTAACAATATATGACATGGAGTCGGGCAGAAAGATGTAATTCAGTGCGACAGGATATCCGTGCGAGGGAGGAGGCTGCTGACACCTTTCATAACAGCTGAGTAGTACTTTGTTCCTTCCTTCTGCTATTCCTTCAACTGTGAGTCCAATTCGCTGAATCTGACTGAAAAGCAAGCCAGCTATATACTGTTACATTTCGCTCAACAAGTATTCCCCTCTTTCATAATGGAATAGGTACACTCCGTGCACCGTCATATCAGACACGCCTGCCTTATAACACATCGAATCAAAAGATTAGATAACGAGATCTTATTTCTATGCTGTCACTTCTTCTGACATCAGAACTTCACTTTGTTAAACTATCGTTACATTTGCTGATTAAATAGTTTGACAGAACACGTCGGTATAGTTCTGTAGAATGACTCTTGGTAACAGATACAAAAATAGGTTCCCTTTTCCCTTGATAATAAAGCTCATAGCTATAACTCCTGAATGTTTGATGTTCCTACATATATGACAAAGTGCAAAAATCAGAAATTTTCGCACCACGCTTATCATGGTGAAATTCTTAAAACATACTAAAAAATTAAATTCTAAATTCCAAAATTCCAACAATATTTAATACAAACAGCATTGTAAGTAGTATGTGATAGGACTATTAACAGGTATACAATCATAATCATCATCATCATCATCATCATCATCATCATCATCATCATCATCATCATTATCATTATCATCAACAGCTCGGTCGGTTAAGGCGCTTGCCTGCCGGTCTCAAGTTGCGCTCGGGCGCGGGTTCGAGCCACGTTTGGGCTGTTTACCTGGTTGGATTTTTTCCGAGGTTTTCCTCAGCCGTAAGGTGCATTCCAGGTAATCAATGGCGAATCCTCGTCCTTATCTCGCCAAATACCATCTCGCTATCACCAATCTCATCGACGCTAAATAACCTAGTAGTTGATACAGCGTCGTTAAATAACTAAAAAAAATCATCATCGCTGCCCAACTACAGGCGAAATGCGACCACACTATTGTAATTCTTCATACATTAGCGTTAGACCATGCACACATCGCAGACTGGTAGATTCGTTTCAAATATAACTAATTAAATCATAAGGTTACCTCGTGCGGTGACTGAGTGGTCAGACTTTCAGACTGTCGCGTAGATGATCTGGGTTCGAGCCCCGGTCAGACCTAGGGTTTTTCATTGAATATTACACTTTTACTACGTCATACTACTTTTGACCAGTAAAACCGTGCGGAACGACATGTTTCAACCAATCATGGCTGCTTATCGTACAATTTTCATCACCTCCCTAGCTAATTATACCTCTTCATAGAACATCTTGCTATTCATCATCTTTTACATTAGCCAACTCGCGACAATGGAATTCCTTGTCACAAAGTATTAGGGCTCCAAGACCATAAACATTTTTAAAAATAACTTAAAGGATAAAGGATAACTCTAATTATACTGACTTAACAGTCACTGACTATATGGTAACTTCTTTCTTTAGACATGCATCCTGATAGCGCTATATTTTCATAATTGTCTCTCAATAATGTCTTCCTATTATCTAACATTATTTGAAAAATGTTAACATTCTATGTAATTTAGTTTAATTCTGCTACACAGTTTGTGTTTCATTGTTTAATTACTAGTTCACAGTAGTTTACTGTTTAATTCATAAATAACTCTTGTATTCACGTAACTTTGATCTAAATCAAATTGTATTCTTTGTAGCTTGTAAGTTCATACATATGTATGTATACTTTTTGCTAGCCTTACGGCCTTGACTGTGCCAGCTGAAATATTATTATTATTATTATTATTATTATTATTATTACTATTATTATTGTTATTATTATTATTATTATTATTATTATTATTATTAGTTTCTTTATTTGCAACATTGTAATTTCAATAATTATACCTTTTGAAATGATTCATGTTTATTTCATCATCCTAAATTAAAGCTTTTATATCTTTTATCTTGTTTACATTATTTAGTTTATGTTATAGCTTCTGCTGTTCTGCTGTAAGAGATAATGGATAGTCACGTGTTAGATATTGTTTAATATATATTGATAATTGAAGTGGAATGCAACTGTTTTAATAAAAATTAAACTGAATCAACACAGCCTTCTTGACTATTAATCGTCAAAAGAGGACAATGAAGACTGTATAGTTGGCACAACTGGTAATAGGAGAACAGCTCACCATAATACACAGCTGCCATCTAACGGAATATTTTTAATGATGAGATGGTACAGTAATACATTTTCAAGATAGTTTAGTATTTTAGTAAGTCAATTAATATGTTATTGTATTAGAGTACTTTATTTCTTCTAATCTTTATATATTTTCTTATAATCGTGTAATAGTCAATTAAATCCCACTCGAGTTTTGATTTTCTCTAGATAAATCGAAACATCTAGTGAGATTACTATAGAAAAATCAATATTGACACTTGTGGCTGATTAGGTCGCAGTTGGAATTTTTCTCGGGGTTCGAGGATGGTATTTTTTTGGTGAAAAATGAGTAAATTAAAAAAAAAGTTCCTTAAAATACTCTGTGATATGTGTGGAATACATATCATAGCATTTTGTGGGTATTTGTGCACTTGTCGGGTGTTGAGACGACATTTTTAAACTTCCTGCGTTATGGATTTTCAAATCACTCGCCCCCTTTTATTGTTGTTTCCGGTAAATTAAATTTTCAAAAAAAAAAAAAATATATATATATATATATATATTTTTTTTTTTTGCTTTAAAATACCTACTCTTTGATATCTGTGGAATGCATTCCATAACATTTTGTGGGTATTTGTGCCCCTACCAGATGTTGGGACGGCATTTTTAAACTTCCTGCGCTATGAATTTTTAAATCACACGCCACCTTTGATCGGTTTTCGGTAACTTCGTTATTTTGCTACATTGCCAAACAAAAACGGATATATTTTCTAAACTATTAAAGATACATGCATGAAATTTAGAACACATTATTTAGACTATTAGGAAACTTTTCTCTGTAACAGAATTTTGTTACTTAATTTCATTTTAAAAGTACGTCCGTTTGTTAGCAAAAAATATAAAAAGAAGTGTTATAAAATTTTAATTGTTTATTTCATAAACGTAGGGACAAATATTAAATTCTGTTACAGACAGTTTCTAGAGCATGCCTTTGCAAGTACATTGCAAAAAATTGTTTGAATCTAAGTTTAAAAATGGTTTAGATATATCGGTTTTAGTAAAATGCTGCATTTGGTGTATTTTTTTCAAATCTGGACCCCAAATAATTTTTTTCAAAATATTTATAGTTGGTTGAGTTGCCACAGCTATGAGCTCTCTACATACAAAAAAATTAATATTTTAAACCAAATAGGAAAAAAGTTAAAAAAAATACCATTCCGTCAACATTTCTCCAGTTCGTTATCATTCCATAGCATTCTTCGAACGCCGACTGGCGATGCAAGGAGGGGGCTGGCCTAGGAACAAGAGAGGCTGCCTGCTCTAAACCTGGGTGTGCAGCGGATTTTACTGCATTCAGCCGATGTGGGTTTGGGAATGAGTCTATCTTCAAGGTTAGCGCAATAGATCTTAAAAGGCCGCAGTGCAGGGTTGTTGTGTCTCCCCCCTCCCGAAATGTCATTCCACTCCATTCCAAACTGGGAGGTTTAATGGATAAATAGTCAGTTGGTTACCATCTATACCCACAAAGCCGAGCGAAAGCGATGAGAATCATTAGCATGGCCTCTTTTGGAATAAAATAAAAAGTTAGGGCACGTATCATAATTATACTAAGGCATGTATAACAAATGTTTCCGAACGGCGAGAATTCACACAAAATTAGCTAACAGGTCATATCTCCAACACATCAGAATACAAATCAGAATTATCTCATTACAGTGGATAATGAATTGAGTGTTGTAGTTGTTTTTGCCTAAAAATGCAGATTTCACACATCGAAGTTATCAGAGTTTCAGGAATAAAAAAGCTGTAACTACAAAAGAAAATAATATGAAACACACATCTCACAATATCAATGTAAATGTTCTCTTATACGATGGAGATATTTACTTGTAGCACAATATTAACGAAATAAAGAAGTGTCAAAATGTTTAAATAAGAAGAGAACATAGAGTTAGGAATTAAACTTATTGAAAGCAATGAGTGTTATTTTTGTTAGGAGCTAAAATCTTTGAAACTAACAGTAGGCTTGTCAGGCATAAAAACCATGGGCCAGTAAAGCCTTCGGCTGTGTCACGGTCGCATGGTTGATGTTTCTTATTCGTACACCCCACTACAGTTGATTCCGACTTGATAAGACTTTGTCTGCTGTACGTAGGTATGTTTAGTTGTATGGCACTGTTGCAGTTCCTACAGTCACCACGTCCCGTAGGTACACATTCATTTTGTCATTAGTTCAGTAGGCTTCAGTTGTGTAGGTAAGATAGACCGTGCAACACCAGTTGTTTGGCCAGCAGGATCACCAGACTTCTATCTTTGGGGTCGTCTGAAGGCGCTTGTTTATGCCACTCAAACTCTGAACGAAGTATAACTACAGCAGTGACATCAAAATAGCTATAAAACAGTTTGGAATGAGTTGAACGCACTCTGTAAAATTCTAAGATCAGCACATACCTACGTACAGTAAACGAAGTTTTATCAGGTCGAAATCAACTCTACGTAAGAGGGGTGTACGAATAACAAACATCTAACGCAGTCGCTATGTAGGCGAGCATTACACATTCGAAGGTTTACTGGTCCGTGTTTTTGATACCTAGCAAGATAGGACATTTTGCATCATAACTCTGAAAGTAAGGATTTGCGGGAAAATTTGTATAGAACGGAAAATGTGAGAGGAGGTTTGAAGATATAAGACAGAAATGCGTCGAATTTGAAAATAACCAGCGAGAAAAATTAAAACCTATTAATTTTATGAAATACAGAATTGCTGCTTTGAAATAAGAAAAGTGTTCTCAACTCTTGCATAGCTCCAAAATTATTATACATAGGCCTACATACAATGTTCGAGTTACTTTGCTACAAATTCTTGGAAGTGACAGAATTGGTTAATGTGAATGATTTTCAAACAGAAACCCATTTCTGGAAACGTTTTCTTTAGTAGTTACAATTCTTGATATACTGCATGTACTCAAGTTTTTCAGCATTCTAAAGCCATTAATAACCAAGGTATTTTTTTTTCTTCAAACAAACCCATTTCTGGAAACGTTTTCTTTAGTAGTTACAATTCTTGATATACTGCATGTACTCAAGTTTTTCAGCATTCTAAAGCCATTAATAACCAAGGTAAGTTTTTTTTCTTCAAACAGAAATCCATTTCTGGAAACGTTTTCTTTAGTAGTTACAATTCTTGATATACTACATGTACTCAAGTTTTTCAGCATTCTAAAGCCATTAATAACCAAGGTAAGTTTTTTTTTTCTTCAAACAGAAACCCATTTCTGGAAACGCTTTCTTTAGTAGTTACAATTCTTGATATACTGCATGTACTCAAGTTTTTCAGCATTCTAAAGCCATTAATAACCAAGGTAAATCATTTTTTCTTCAATGTAAGCATGCCCCCCCCCCAAGTGCCTTCATGGTATGTAACGGGGATACTTTTTACCTTTACATTTTTATACGCATGGTATTGTGTAAATATTATGAAATTCATGCCAATACTGTACAGAACTTTCTTTAGAACATACATTACGAGATGTAGTTGAGTTGAAACTCACGGTCAATTAACAGGAACCTTATACATATATGACCTTAAGCTTATTTCGGTTAAGCATTATGTGCATAAAATAACTTTGGTCCTGGTACTTTCTTTTTATTATGGAAAGATTCGTATCAAGAGAACTTGCAAATATGCATTTTATTTATGGAATAGCAAATGAAAATTGAAGAAGAGATGCAAAGACTTCATCAGTCTTAATATAATAATGATGCCACATAGCTCACTCATACCATGTTATGAGAATTCACAAATGTCTGCAGGAAACAGGGCAATTGCAACGAAACTTCAGAAAGATGGCCTTGAGTTCCATACTAGCCGGTAACACTGACTACACATAATTATTAAGATCTGTAACTGACAAATGGAACATTTCCGGGAGGGCGAATGAAATCGAACGGAAAATTAGGAAATTTACCTCATAATTTTTTATTTTGTACTTTTTGTACAACTAAATTACAGAAAAATAGGATGTTTTTACGAAATATGACATCCCTAGATATAATAGTTTTGTTACAAGAAATAAGTTCTTTATGGAGCTGTTGCTGCCGAACGTTGTAAAATTGAAATTTGAGCATTATATCTCATTTTAAGGTTCTTATCTTCCCGAATATACTAATTTGTAAAATATATTAATTGTTGTATAAGATTGGTACACAGTCGATTTAATTCGTATTTGAATTATTTAAGGACTAATTAATGCAGCTTTCTGATTTTTATTCAAGGTATGCAAGGATATAAATGAAATTTTTCATATCCGGAAATTAAGTTCCTTATATTTGCGTTGCATGCCAACAGCACACAATATCAGGTTACGCAAGCTAGCACTGTTAAATCTTGGCTTGTTCAAAGTGATGTTAGAGAGGTGATTGTGTTTAATGGACCAGACATTAGTGGTGACTTTCCTAATTAGTAGGGACGACTTTTATTACTTATTTGTAACTTTATTAAAGCATTCTTCTTTTCAATTTTAACAAATCTATTTTTTTATTTTAAACTATACGCGTTTGATAGCCTTGACTCTTAATTAACTCGCCGTAACTCGGAAAGCAGTAAAGATGTTGAGCAGCAATAATTTTTTAAGTAATTTCCATTCTTTCTCAAAATTGCTCTCGCTTTGACCCCCATATAACGAGAAAAACAAAAATGTTTGCAGCTTACCAGCTTTTTAAGTATAAATATCTATTTTAAAAAGAAGACTTCGAAGTTAGTACTTTTTCTCGCTTTAAAAAAAAGATATTGATTTAGACATTTTTATATGTTTTCCTTAGACATTGAACTATAGATCGAAAAAATTAGCTTGATTGATTGACTATCATAGGAGCTAGGACATGTTCGTACAGTCTAGACCAGCGGTCATCAGCACAGTGCACGCTCGGGCTAGACCAGCGGTGACCAAAACTCGAACGGCAGTGATTACACGCGAGAGAGAGTCTATAAAGTAAGGAGACGGTGGAGAGGTACATGCCATGAAAACTACAACCAGTGGTGGTTCGTGCACTAGCATTGAGTTCTTCATCAACCCCGCGAATAAAAATCGCAAGCTTTGCTGTATCAGTAATGTCACTACTGTCATCAAGAGCCAATAAAAATATATATACAAATTTTCTTGCTTTTTTTTTTTTTTTTTTTTTTTAATATTCCTCACGAACAAAATCAGAAATCTCCTGGATTCTCTTTCGGGTATTTAGTCGAGAAATGCTTAGTTTTTTTTTAACATTAATTAACAACTTGCATTGGACAAATTATTTCAGTCACCTTGATCATTACGCTTTTAAAAAATTCTTTTTCGTTGGAAGGCATAAGAGAACGAGCTATTTCGTTCGCCACTAGATAGCTGGCTTCCTTACATTTATTTAGGTCATCTTCCTCTTCATGACGATGATTTAAGGCTGATTTTAGTTCTTGGAGTTTAATAGATCGTTTCATTACTACAGTAGAACGTAACATTCAAACAGTTTCTCTATACTATTATTATTATTATTATTATTATTATTATTATTATTATTATTACTGCTGCTACTGATAATGCTACCATATTGTTATTAGTATTACTACTATTAATAAATCAATAACAAATAAATAACTGATAATAGTCATCAAAAAATTAAAAAATTTGAAATTGAGATATAGAGTAGTAATTATTTTATCCTTCAAGGAAAGATGTTTCCAAATCGACTGTACGGCACCGGGAAGGTTTCTCTCTCGTGAGGATGAACATCATTTCAAAAAATTATCCAAAATAATTGATTTTTCGATAGACTCATTACTTATGAAAGACTCTATATTTCAAAACCATTCTAATAAAGGAACTGAATATGGAGTAAAATTACTAATAATGGTTTTACTTGTCAAGTATTGAAGTTTAAATAAAGAATTCACAAATTTAAGCTTTAAGTGAACAACTGTAACGCCGACCACACTTACTACATTTCTATGTATCCAAAAGAACGCAACGAAGTTCTTCCGCGCTGCAATTTCAAACATCTGTTACACTTGTTAACTAGAGAGAAAAGTGGACCACAGAAATATACCATATAGTTCATCACGTAGTAAAGCAAACTTCGGATGAGGAATATGAACCCGACGTAGACGTCTAAGATCAACATTGATTTATAATCGTGAACATTACAGACAAGGGAAAGTTGCATTTAACTGAATATTTCCATCTGTTTTCCCCGAAACCTCTATACTACATTTCATGGTATTTTAATAAGGTGAAATTGCGCGTCAGTAGAAATAAACTTTTAAAATTGAGGTAAACAGGAGAAATCCTAGAAAAATCGTCTTCCTCCGATCTTGTGCACCACAAGCATCACTCCAGTTAAAGCCGAGAATCGAACCTGAATTCTCCAATTACTACGTTAGTGATCTAACATAGGTTATTGTACTGTCGAATAGAGAGGATATAATTCTTCAATGGTACAGGAAGTTTTACTATATTGCTTGAAAACTTCGGTAAAGAAACTGCATAGAAATGGATCCTACTTTATTATAAAATAACCATAAATAAAGCTACTGACTACCGGTTTTATTAATGATGCGCCAGAAATTCTGTCCGAAATTGGCTGATAGGTTTGGACTCGGCCGTCTGGCTCACCCGGCTTCCAACACGACAGAAGTTGCTATCAAATATGAAGAGTCCACTGCAAGAATGATGGATGTCATTTGGAATACATTTTGCAGAGAAACAATTGAAAGTTTGAAATGCTTAGCGCTCAAAGCTTAACTGTGGTTTTCCGATCATTACTGCACAATGACTATCAGTGTTAATGCCACATAACTCTCTATGTGCATTCTATATGTCTTAAGCTATGCATTGACAATCTTTGTTCATTTTCGACAAGAAAGTGACATCCATCATTCTTGCAGTGGACTCTTCATATATTCTGATCGAAGATAGTAAGCACATCCAAACCCCAAACAATGTCTGAGCCACATTCAGCTATCTCCTGTCACCCTGATTAGAATACCCACCCTTCCCACATTATTTCCTCAGCATCGATCGGGCCATATTAGAATTACCGTAGGCTACAATCAATAGTCTTGTCTTCTAAATTGAGACAACTCACGCTGTCTGTGGTTTTTCTAATTCTCTAAGACAAATAAGTCCTAACAGAAACGGGCCACGAATCTACATAATTCCCCCATCACATGTGTTGGCATTTTACAAATTTATACGCTCACAACCGGAGATTTGGCTTGCACATACCGCCTTTGGGGACTTCTATACGAGTTATATTCGACCCCTTTCAACCGTTCAGTCAAAGAGGTCGCTTCCCTTAACTAGTGAGGATTTCGAAGCTTAGCTCTCTCTCCATCTCGGCTAAAATATTAGGCGAATCTGCCCTGATGCTGTTAACCCTGTTGATAGTGTTCTGAGACATTTCTTTCCATTTAATGTGTTACCATCTTTTGACTTTCTCCCTTCAAAATGTTCTAGGTTCCTTCAATGAAACTGCGACAAATTGAGCAAGAAAAATATCCTACCAGCTCTGAGTTCACATAAGGAATTTCTCTACCAAAATCCCTGGCAAGGACTTTTCCTCATCGATTCATTCATGTACTAATTTGCAAAGAGATGATCTTGTATTAATCAAACAAGAAAGTTCGGAATATGTATTATATATCTTTCGCGTGTTAAATATTACAGCACCTGGTTAACTAGTTTCAGCCTCTTATGGGCCATCTTCAGAACTAGTTGGTACTGGTCTTGACGCCTTTTGTTTGTATTTTCTGTGGGTGTGTGTAGTGTAATGTGTAGCCAAAGAGTGTCTGTGTTCTGAAATTGAGTTGTGTGTTAAGAATTTCATTTGGATATGTTGTTTGTATGTCTATATATTTCATATTGTTCTAGTATGTTTAGTTTCCGGCTTTTTGGTTGAATATGTAGAATTTCTATGTCTATGTTTATGTTTCTGTAGGTGTGGTTAGCATTTGTGATGTGTTCTGCACATGTGGAAGTGTTTTATAGTGTTGTTATGTCTGTGATGTATTATTTATAACGTGTTTGAAATGATCTGCCTGTCTGTTCTATGTAGAAGTTGTTGCAGGTGTTGCATTTGAGTTTGTATACGCCTGTGTGGTTGTATTTGTTTGTTTATGTTGTTTGTGTGTTGAGATGCTTTTGTAGAGTATTATTTGTTCTGTATGCTATGTTGTAATTTAATTTCTTGAATGAGGTTGCAATCTTATGTGTGTTGTTTTCGTATGTTAGTGTGATGTACATAACATATTCATTATATATGAGGTCTCGCCTACTCACTGAATATTACACGACTACTATGAAGTAGCCAATGTGTGTTATCACCAATTAATTCGAGAAAAATTCGTTCCGGCACCGGGAATCGAACCCGGGACCTCTCAGCTGTACGCGCTTAGTGCTCTTTCCAACTGAGCTTTGCCGGGACACGATCCACGGTGTGATGTATTTTTGTGTTGAAGAAATTAAATTACATCTTTGACTCCACATTACACTGCACAAACACACCCTCACAGGAAACACAAAAGGCGTCAAGATCAGCACTAACAAGTTCTGAAGATGACCCATAACAGGCTGAAACTAGTTAACAAGATCCTGTAATATTTAACACGCGAAAGCCATATAATACATATTCTGAAGTGGTATAGTGTTAAAAATTGTGTAATCAAGATGTATAAACAAGAAATATAAGCTTATATTACCTTCAATGCTACTTCTGATTGACGTTATGACTGATATGTACATCTATTATCGGGCAGTACATCTCACTTGACGGTATGTATCAGAGGAAGAACAATTGTTTGTATACATTTGAAGTTTCATTAGTGTAATATGTTACTAGTCAGCGATGTATACAATGGAAGAGGAAAGGAACTATCCACCCTACCCCACTATATCTTGGCTTTTTAGTTGACTCATGAGTAATGCCTTATTGGTGTCACTCATGAGTAAGGCTGAAGAAAAGTATTTGTATCAGGGTAGTAAATATTTCTATATAGGCCTACATTGTTTACAAAGTGCGTCTCGTTGGAGGGAGTCTCTACTGTCTGAAGGACCAGAGAGAGTGAACATTCGACACTCCTTAATAGTAGACCTGCTTGAGTGATGTGAGATTGTATCAGAATGCCGAAAAAAATCCAACAAAGAACAGATAATAAGGCGACTGAATTCAGAACATGGGGAAAATGTATTCGACTTCATTGATAATGATATTTTTTGTAAATTTAATATTTGTTCCGAGTTAATTAATTTGAAACACAAGTAATCCTGTAAATGTAAATTCTATTATAAGCTCATTCATACGAAGCGGACTGTACAAACAGCCGCTACCGTAACAAGTCGAGCGTGCACACAAGCATTTTATAAACATAGAGCTCTAAGTACGTTGCAATCTAGCCTATAACCGATACTTTTTTCTGCCCTACTTATGAGGTTCCAACCAGTCTTCTGATTGCTGACTAAACAAACATACCCTCAATGAAAAAGACATATTAAACCAAATACCAAGGTTATAATCGATAACTATAAAAAAAAAGTATCTCAGAAAAGGAGCGGAAGACACTTCGCTAACATCTAGAGAGAGTTTTCAATGCATTCAGAAAAATCAGAGGTTGTTGTATTTAGATCGACTACTGAACACGATTGTAATTCCTAGTACTTGATGGAGTGAATATACAGAGTGTAAGGGGTATAAGTACCATTATTTGAACTGATGATTATTCATGTCATAAGGAAGAAAAAATATCCTTACAATGTTTTCTAATTGCAATATTTAACTAATTATTAAAGTTTACAATATTAGACGTTTTGCAACGTTGCTGGATGGGGAGAAGGGAGTTTATAAGTACACAACAGTACAGCTGAAGTGGGTGCAGACATACCGGTACAAAACAGATGCTCTGTTCTAATGCAGGAGCGGACAATGGTAATACTGTTGTTTTCATAAAACGAGCAGCAAATTCAAACTTTCAATTTCATTAATAGAACATTATGGTAAATTTACATTTTACGTTATAATATTGCTCCATTTTTTATTGTAAGTCTAAAAAATAAACAATAATGGTTTTCTGCACAAACTCACACGAAACTCTCTCCAGTTTCTGTAAAGCAGTATCAATTTTAAACAAATTTCTGGTTGTGTGATTTTCGAAACGGGGTAAGAAACTCCTAGTTTCTAAAAATCCTTGGGAAACTGCTACAAAAGTTCGTCGATTAGGTAACCTTCTTTGAGGAAAACGTTGACGGTACATCCTTTTTGCCTCACTTGAATTACGATGACTTTCTCCATAAATTAATATCATATGATATTCCTAAACTGTAAATAATAATGTAAGTTTTTTTATCGAATATCCTGTACTGAACTGTCATCCGCTCTGCAGTAGACCTATGGAGAGAAAGCTTGAACTGAGCTGACTCGTACTTACGTCTGTGCAGAGTACTGCCTGCTGAACACGTTGTCACGTCTCTCACGCCAGAATATTAACACATTTAAGCACATATTTTTATTTAATTTCACGAAAACGTAATGGAACACACAAATATTTATTCAAACTAATATTAACTCTCTGCTAGATATACCTACTGATGTAATTGTTTTAGTAAATTTACTAACGATATAAGCAGTATAACGCAAATAAAATAAGAAAAGAATTTTTTCTGGGAAAATTATCAAGTTTTGATCGTATGTTGTATGGACTATTTTGATCCTGTAGACCGTCTCCGACGACTGTGAAAAGGACGGCACCTATACCCCTTACACTCTGTATATTTCCTCCATCTGTATCCTGTGAAGAAGAAACAGATAGAATTGTACATCGTCTAACATGTGCGTCCGTAATTTCAGAAAACTACAATATTTACTAGAAGGTAGAAGTTACTATTTCTCTGCCAAATGCAGTATATTACATATCACCCACCACATATTATGCCTCATCTTATTCGCAATTACGTATTTTTTTTTGTGAAAAGTATCAGTTTGTTATTACTATTCATCCTCAGGGATGTGTATTGTATATAGTACTGTCTTTGAAGTCGTCAAATAAAGTATAATTAGAAATTTAATTTGATTTTACGTACCTGAAACAGCCAGCGGTTCACAGAATTGCATAGCTTTCATAACAGCAAAAATTTTATTGTCCCCGGGTAGAAAATAAATCCCATTTTACATTGCATAAATCTAACCAATACATTGTTTTTTACCTATTACACAAAATATTTTATACAACAGGAGTAATCCCCTAGAACATATCACTTATTACTCAGCAGGTTATCAAATTGGGTTTTACGTTGTCAGCACTTTTCGAAATTATTTAACATTTGATAGACATTTATATAGGCAGAGCACACCAGCATGATGGATATAATAAAGGACTTTGTGTCATACAAACGCAGACAATTCATATAGCTGCAGTGTATGAAATGTACCTGCGGATACATTTTAATTACTTTACTTTTGAAGTTAGGTGACATGGATATATTTACGATGCTGTCTACCCAGATATCAAAAGTAGGACTAACAAACACCAGCTGTGACTTTTATTTTCCACACCATTAGATAAAGGAAGCGTCAATATTTCAGATTCATTTTAAGTGCTGAAAAAAGATGTAGCAGAAATTGGTAGCAATGGATAATGATCAGAAACTGCGATGGTTTCCATTTTTACAAAAGCTTTTAGAAGATAATTTTAACCGTTATCAGGAAAAGTATTCCCGTCGACGCTGGGTACAAGTCTTCGAATATTCATATTCTTCTTGACAATAAAGCTACGGAAGTATTATAATTTTAAAAAATTCAAATCTATATCGACTATAAAATAAGCTAGATAATTACACATCATAGTAAAGATCGATGAAGTTAAATAGGCTCTCCCGTATCGCATTATTTAAAATCTATCTTAACCTTTTAATCGCTTATTGAAGAACGTTGCATCAAGTGCTCCATTATCTAGTTACGGTAGAGTTGGTGACAACGAGATGGTACATATTTGGCTAGTTGAGGTCAAAGATTCGCCATGATATTGTATTATATACACCTTACAGTTTGGGAAAACCTCGGAAAAACTCAACAGGTAATCAGCCCCAGGAATATTAGAGCCTATGCCCAAATGCAGTCTCGAAGTCCGAATCAAATTCGATATTCCTGAGGCAAGCAGAAGGCGTCCATATTAGCGAAATTATTTTAAAATAGAACTGAATTAAAGCAATATGCTTCGTACTAACATACAAAACAAACATAAAAGCTATCGTGATGACGTTTTATTAACAATTTGAGACAAATGTACAGAAAATAACAAACATCAGAGGAAAGATCAATGAAATCAGACAGGACTGTCCCATATCATAGCATTATTTAAAATCTATCTTAACATCTGCCTGGGTAGCGCAGTCGGTATGGTGCTGGCCTTCTGTGTTCGAGGTTCTGGGTTCGATCCCGGCCGAGATCGATGGCATTTAAGTGTACTTGAATGTGACAGGCTAATGTCAGTAGTTTCCTGGCATGTAAAAGAACTCCTTGAGGACAAAATTCCGGCACACCGGCAGTTGCGAGCGTCGTTAAATAAACCACAATTAAAAATATTCTATATTAACCTTTTAATCGGTTATCGAACAACGTTGCATCAATATACACATATACATACAATATACTGGGTGGAAGAGAACCTATTGCATTCATTCACAAAGGTAATAGATCAAGTCAATGCGAACAAGTTTTATGAAATAAGTTTTTTGATACGTCTAATAGTTTTGAGATTACGAAATACAACCTGTTGCAACACTACAGTTCTTCTTGAAGTCATTACATCGCAGTGGGAATGAGTATAACTCAAATCATCCACTTATTTGTTTTATTGCTATGGTTATACGAATGGCAAAATGCGAAGGACATTGAAAATAATTATGCATAATTACCGCTTTATCAAATCAGCATCCAATCTCACAAGAATTATGAAGTACTTCTCTCCTATTGTGACTATGATCCATAGCAATACAGAAGTCTTCCGCTATTTCAAGAATCAAAAAGATACATGCCAAGACATTACGAGTATGAACTATCCGCATTAAGAATGTCATGGATCCAGAAAACTTAAGTTCAAAGCTTCTTAATTTTTTCATTTTAGTAGGTTATTTTACGACGCTTTATCAACAGCAAAGCTTCTTAATCTTGGGTTTATAAATTCAAGAAACGATATAACATTTGTGTACGAACGATCACGCACAGTTGGGAGACAGTAATGGAAGAAGAAGAACAAGTTGAACACATTGGCAGACTGCTTTCGAGAAGAAATCAGACAAATGCTTCATAGCAACATTGTCAACTTTTCTCAATTTCCAGATGAAGATGCAAACTCATCGTGTATTAAGATCAAAAGGAGCAAAAATGTGTACGGCATTATTGGATCAGTCTCTGAATCATCGCACTCTTATATGATTATGTCTGTAACATCCGCTGATGTAGCTCTGGTTGTCACCAATGTACGTTTCAGTAGAAGAAACGAAAGGAGTGTTTCCCCAGCATACAAATTCGTCATTGAGAACTCGTCCCTAACATTAAGACATTTGCAAGTAAAACTGGAAACATGCATGATAATGATTTGGCCATGATTTAGGCTGACGTTTTCTGGCCAATTTTGGCAGAGACAAAACCAACTCATATTTGAATCCCCGTTAATTCTTGGTCAGCAAACAAAGACAATAACTTTCTGCAACAGAGTGTATCACCGAATATGAACTTCAATCTTAAGCTGATACTACTTTGTTGCACAGGCAAGATCCAGCCTTTTGATGTCTATTTCTTCAGGACTTATAAAAACTTTGTGAAGTATGTGACAGACTTGTCATATCGGACACTGATGAATTTAATATCTGGTCCCGAGAGAATTTTCTGACACTTCCACCCTTGACACATTACCAGCTTATAGAACAGATCTTCAAACCAATAATCAGGTTTGCTTTCGTCAGCTGTTTAGCTGCGGTTATCTACATGAAAAGCCAGGAAAGTGTGAGACACTGCTGGAGTACTGTTTTGAAGTGTTCACGGGCGATCATTATTCGATGTGTAACGGATTGAGAGTATTCAGATGTGCTCACTGCACATCTACGTTTTGTCTACAGAACTGTCTCATCAAATAATTGCATATGACATGTTGAAAAGCATCGGTAAGTACTGTATTGTAAGTGTCTTAATATTTCTAATTTCTTTTCAGTATATGGGAATATTAGTAAAAAAGCACTCTTCTCTAATATACTCCGTGGCATGTTTATAGCCTTATATTTCTCCAAAGTCTTGGCATGGCAGCTAGATTTTTGGGAATGAATATGTCTTCAATAGATCTTCAAACTGGAATTAGTTACATTCTTCATTGCAAGTTGCATTTTCGGAAGGTTCCCTTGTGAGTGTAAAGACTCTGGTTCAACATTAGACGTTCACAAGATCAGACATTCAGAAATAGTGACAATCCCTCGTCAGAATACGGTCAGCATGAAACAAGGATATAGGTCAGTGATTAAATAAGTTTACGTCATATAAAATGCAGCTCGCAATACACAGCAAAGGGGAAGGTAGGAGAGGGAGAATACTCACATTGCTTAATGTTGAATGAACAAGTGATGGCTAAGGGATGGGAGATCATGCCTTACCCCTCCGCCCTACTTTTGTAGTAAGGTGTTGACTCGCGAGTCAAGAAATGCCGACCATTAGTATAGGTATTGACGACACAGGACAATCATAGTAAAACAAATACACAGTACCGATTGAAAGGAGATTTATTTCTATTGCTATGCTGAAAATTCATATATTTCAGAAGTTGAGTCCTTTGGACCGTTGCGTTGTTTACTCACTCTTCTGAAGAGTATAGATCAACTTTAGACTTTCAAAAGCAGCGGACTCCTGGCCATGGGTCAGCATGCTTCACGAGGTCACAACTTTAAGACCATACATACCAAATTTACTGTCTACTAAAGGATCCATTGGAAGGAATGGTGAACGAAAGAAAAGTTCGGAATAGAAGAAGATATCATATGAGAGACAACATTAAGGTACAGACCGAGTATTTAGTCCTGACAGCTCAGCGACGCGAAAGAGGGGAAGTAATAGGAGGAGGGGGGAGAGTTCCGGAGTATAGATAGGGCAAGCGGTCGGTAAAGGCAAGCGAGTTAATAACCCAGTCACCCCTTGGCATAACTAAATGGACTCTCCTGTCCCACGCGCACATCTCCGGCGACTGTCAGGACTAAATAATCGTACTGTACGATATATGGATAGTATGCGGAGTGTAAAGGAAAGACGGAAAATAGGAAAGATTGGAGAATGATTGGTTTGCAGAAAACTATCAATAAATACATACATAATTTTTATTTATTATTTAGTGACATTTTATTAAGTGCTCGATTATCTAGCGTTGATGAAATTGGTGATACTGAGATTATATTTTAGTGAGGAACTCACTGGAATTACTTGATGTTCGCCTTACATTTCAAGACACCTGAGGAAACCCCAACTAGGTAATTATGCAAAGTAAGTTTAGATCCGACGCCTGTCGCAGCCTTGGAGAGCGAGTCCCTCTAGATATTCCTAGCCACCTAACCAATTCATATGCAAAGGAATCGAACCTGGGTTCACTGAATTTGTAGCTATAGAAACGTTTGTTAATTCTTGAACCATTGCGGAGAATTTTTCTTTTAATCCACGAACCATATAGTTCAAAATTATCGGTAGGATTTCGGATGCGAGTAACACGAAAGTGAGGGACAGGAAGTGACACATTTTTGTGTCCCTGATTGTACAAGAGACGAAGCGAGTGAGCGGGCGGGCGGGAGTCCCTCTCCGCGGAAACAGTAGCGGCAGCCACTCTGGGCTGTTATTGCCTGCTTGTACGCCCCACTTCCACCTGTCACACCAACTTAACTCACATAATGAGGTGACATTTTATAAACTCCACAGTAATACAATACAACATTTTACCCTTGTTGTCCACTACCCTTTCACAGAACAAGGGAGAGAGAGAGAGGGAGACTTTTTGTAGGCCATTTCAATCAACTTTCAACTTTGTCGAAACGACACACAAAAAATAATAATACATACCCTGGAGTGCTCCTCGTATTACAGACAATTATGTCATAGAAAGTTGTGTCTGATATATTTAAATGCCATGTTCACTGCCACGAGGAGCTTGTCTTCGACGTTGAGAGGGAAAGTACGGGTTGTACAATAGTGAACCATCCATATTCTGTTCTGGACATACCACATAATTCCATTAACGCAATAAAATTACAGTTGAAAAGAAAGGGATACTCCAACCGCGGCAGGTTTAACATTACAAAAGCCTCGGTCATGTGCTCCAATTCCATCTATACCGAAGTGTAACTTGCAATCGGAACAAAGCAGAAGTGTGACCTGTCATGGTGTTGTCAAGATATGACAGTATGTTTAACATTGATTAACTCTTTACTTAATCAGGACTGCATTACTGTTCTCCAACCAGGAGATAAACCGTGAAAGAAATGTGCTTACTATTGCGTCATCTATTGGAGCGAAGTAGATAGATAATATTATCGTTATAACGTCAGTTTAAAAACCATGCGCTCTCCTGCATACGTTATTTCCTATATGGAGGGATTAAAAGACCAGGAGATTAACAGTGATCTAATTTTGTAACTAGGGTAGTATAAATATGTGTGTAACAATGCTATTGTTTGTGCTGTGAGAGCGAGCCAATAGAGATACGAGTATCCACGTGCGTGACCTTATGACCTCTTATGACATCAACATTCATTCACAGCATTACCCCGCTCCGTTTCATTCCGCAAAGACGTTCTCGTGGTTGGAGCACAGTACGTGTGTCAACGAGCATAATAAATGCAAGAATTATCAAAGTCGTAAGACATAAATATTTGCAATAGAGTAAATTATACCACTATTTACTAAGCCAATAAAAATTACTTTCCACAACGAAAGATTACATTTATTCGGACGAAATGTTTGCACATTTGGAGGACAAAACTAAAATTCTTACAATAATTTATTATCATAATGCATGCTCTCTTAAATTGACTGAGCACATTGGAAATTAATTCAATGGCTTTCCCAAAATACGCTATGAAATATTTCATTTGCAACAATTTTTATCTCAAAAAGGAAGCAAAAACGAGCAAAACTGTATTAAACGTTTTGGTTTGAAATATCTCAAATTGATGACAATACTTACGGTTCACTTGTACAGGGACACCATTTTATTTTTACTTCAATCTTTATTGTACCTGAGTTTTTTTGATGTACTTCACTCCCATCCCTTCTACTAATGAAGTTCAATCGTCCTCCACACAGATCCAAGACCGCAAATAAAGTCATAGTAGCCTTACGGTCATAGTAAACAGTACGTTCCAAAAATATGTTCGCGTTTTCCAGTGAGCTTTTAATATTGCATCATTTTCGCACAGGTACTGTCGTCCATTTGCCTACGACTCATTCGTTTTCTCCACCTGCTTCTATTCGCTTCTCTGTAAAGGTTAGTGGTTGGGCTGTCTTAGTTATTTTCTGAGTACATTAATTTCTGTTAGGAATTGGACGTCTAAGTAATATTATAAAGCTGTTTAAAATAACTTAAATAAAAGGGTCTCGTTAAGTAATTAACTGTCACATGATTTCCCCCCTTTCTACGATCCTGCGACATAACCACTTGGACGGACAGTAGATAGCATGTCTGAGTAATTTTATCTTTTCGGATCGAGCAGAAGTGAAGATTGAATTTACAGTACGTAAGGTACTCTTTTACAGAGTTGGTGCAGAATTATTTCAACATGAGTTACTAGTAACAAAGACGAAACTGGTAATTGGAATTACACACTTGAGAACTGAAGCCTGTATCGAAATGAACGGCCACCATTTTGAAATATGTGTTTAAATATCCATATTATGATTATTTTTCAATTTAACTTCATTCTCTATAATGTACGCTAATATTCTGTAGACAGCATAATATACACTGCATAATGAATACGTACGCATGGACAGCTCAGTTCGAGAGTAAAAACACTCATTGTTAATACTGTTCTGTATTTTGTTTAAACAAAAAACCTAATGAAAATTATCAAACTCAAAAGCGTGACATTTCCTAGTTTACGTAAATGGATGAACTAATTTTCTTCCCTCCTATACCTAGCAAAGTGATTTTTTTGTATATTACGCCAGTATCATCGAACTCCAGTCGTGGAAGGGGGTAGGAACCGTTGATCCAAAAGTATAGCCAGTTTAATATTAGAAATGTTAGTAAAAATAAAATGATGTCCCTGTATATACAGAATCATACAGAAGGAGGAATTATTTGAATAATTTGATTCGTTACATTTTATCTTTTCCGGTCGGTGTAATTTAGCAGTGATAGCAGTAATAATAATAATTTACCAACGTACGAAGCGGTCACTAATTTACAACATATAACTCACGCGGTTTGGCAAATCGAATTTTGCAACAAGGCTCCGAGACTACGTTGTCAATTTATTTATACTAGACGACATTTTGCATCATTAATCTTATCCTTTATACATCCACGATGTATTATCTTATTTTTTTATATATCCACGCTGTATCCGCTACACTTTTATCTTGGATACACTTCCCAATAACAAAACTACCCCCTTTTTCAGTGCTGAAAAACTGAAAACTAATATAAGGTGGCAGCCCCACCATTTAACATTCCTTTGCGTGGCGGTTGGTAACACAACTGGGAAAAATTAATATTACGCAAAGCCTTCGCAGAAGCAGACGGACAGAATAATACATCAAGATAAAATAAGACTTACAACAACGGGGCTATATTAGATTTCGAGGAAAGCTTGGAAGCAATCGTGCCGAGGCACGGGGGCAGAAAGAAGGAGGCAGTATGGAGCAAGAAAATTATATATACACGTGGAAGTGGAAAGAATGGAAGAAAGGGATACGAATTTGAGAGCTCAGAGAATTAAAAAAGAAGTGAATTATAAAAATGTGTAACAATGGAAAAGTTTAATTCGTTTTGTATTGAACGGGATAAAAATATACTACTTTTCGAGTTGAAAGTAAATGAGAACACAAACTATTTTGGCAAGGTTCCTGGGAACCTTATTATCCTGGATCTTAAATTGATTACCTCAAGCAAACTAGGTATAGCTCATTAGTTACGTTTCAAAGACAAGATGCCAATTTCCTCTCGCTAAGCAAGCTGCTCCAGTGCTGTGTGTTGCATTAATCTACCCCCGCAAGCGCCGCCCCACGCCTACGTGATTACGCGAACCTGTTAATTTCAGTTTTATGTAGAATTAGCGTACTCAACATAAATTAAGGTTACGTGAACAACAATAAATAAAATTTCTAAGCTTTAGGCATTGGTTAAATTAAACGCAATGTATCCAAACCAGGAATTTATTTCCACGCTGAATAATGAACAATCTCTCTCGTAGAAAAATTCATATTTATTATGTTTTGTTTCCTATAATTAGTGCAATTCATTTATGAGTAATTTATGAACATAGCCAAATCATAGCCAACTGAAACATAATATGTGATCTCTAGACCTCGGATTTTTATTTCTCTAATGTCAACTCTTTGGCACCTAAAATCGATGATTAAAACAGACACTAAAATATAATTTTAGGCACATACAAAGAAAATTTCAGGAAGCCAAAAATACGATTTAATGCATCCGAAATTTGCTTTTACCCACTGAAACTACAATACAAATTACAATAACTAAAAAATGCAATTAATTAGTGACTATTAAGCATTATGGCATACAGTAACAAAATCAGAAACTTTACTTCTATATCTTAAATTAAGAATTTAGGTACAGCTTACAGCAGTAAAATTTCGGAAACATTCAACATTTTTTTTTCCTCCATTACTGTATCTTTTACAACAATTAAAAACGGTATGTATAAAACACTGTCCTTCTGCTATATGAAAAAAATATTTTTACGATTTAAAAAAAAAAATATTTCTATTTTTTTTTTCCAAAATTCATAATGGTGGCAGTTCACTGTGCAGTGATGAAGCGTTTCCCTCATAATTCATAAACTTGTTAACTTTTACATGTTCTCTTTCTTTCATTTTATTGCTGAAACTCATGTTTGCAATATCATGCTCTTTCAACTACATTTCTTAGTAAATAATATATTTCTTTCATTTTGTATTAGAAGAAAATACTGGTATTTGACCATTTTTAAAAATGAATTTATTTTTTATCAGAAAATCTATCAAAGAAAGAGAAATGATCTTATATCATATTGTAGATATGACATGCATAAATACACGCAAAAAATTTCATTACAGAATGTTCGACAGTTTTTGAGTTATGTGGGAAATCCTTCGTCATTGCACAGTGAAATTAATTTTGAAAGAGAAAATGTAAATAATTTTTTTGAATCGTAAAAATATTTTCTTCATACAGCAGAAGGACAGTGTTTTACACATACTAATTTTCATTACTGTACAACATAGTCTACAGTACTGGAGGAAAAAAATGTTGAATATTTCCAAAATTTTACTGCTGTAAGGTGTAGCTAACCACTTAAGAATAATAATTATTGTTAATGAATTCTTTGGGCTCATTGCTGTAGGCTGCTGATACATAAGTGTTAATATTACAATTAAATTAATTAATTTACCAAACAATTACTGTACAAACAACACATTGGCATTGTAATATATTGGCTCTATTTCATAGATATCCAATTGTAACACGTGCGAGGTAACCCCTAGCGTAAGCAACCCGTAGTGCATATTCTTTAAGGTTTTTTTCCTATTTTATTTGAAATGTTATTGGCCTTAGCAGAGCATGCTTGACGTGCAATATCTCCTGGTTCTATACGCGTTTGGACACCCATGGTCTATTTGGAATACGCTAAGAGCAAACATGAACAACACTTACCCGACCCTCAGCCCGTCATTCGACTCTGATTGGCTGATAAAAATGGTATCGTGCGGTACTCACTTGGCCTTCAGCTTGTTTTTCGACTCCGATAGGCTGAGGCAGTATGGATTACAAACTTCCATTTGCATCAGCCTATCAGAGTCGAATGGCGGGCTGAGGATCGGCTCAGTGTTGTTGTTGCTTGCTGTCAGCGTATGCCAAACAGACTATAGTAAGGGTTTTCTCTCAATTTTCTGTTGTGAAACTTTGCCTTTTCTTAGAACCATTTTTCCTATAAATGGAAAAAGTTGTTTCCAATGATACCGAAGTAATGGGTGTATTTTAATAAATCCAGCAACATTTGCCATGCTGATTTCTTTAGGGAGAACTACACCCTCCCCATTCATCACATTCCTACTGCCTGCTCAGGTGCTTAACAAAACCAGTCACTTTCCAGGAATTCCTTCTTTCCTACAACGAAACTTTTACAATGCCTTTGAACCAAACCACTCCAGGATATTCAAAACTTTCCCTGTCACTACTACAATGAAAAATAAAAAAAGCACATATTACCAAAATAGATACCTCAGACTGAGGTTTTGGATGATATATATAGTAAGTACTTATATTTATTATCAATCAGTACATCTCACTTTAAATTTATTTGTCAAAGGAGGGAAGAACAATTCAAGGGTTCTGAGCCATAGTGGGCCAAGTGCCATTTATTAAAAACGGAGAAAGCAAGAGTTAAAGTTAAGTGAAGGCCATAGTTTAATGAAGATAGACATATCATTTAGTTTTAATGTGTATACTTTATATTATTTGCTATGTGTTTCCATTGAATTATGGTAATAACTTCATTTCAACCCTTGTTTTGTACGGTTTTAGTAAATGGCGCTTGGTCCACTATGGTTCTGAACCCTTCAATTATTTGTATACATCTCAAGTCTGAATAGTGTAATATGTTACTAGTCAGCGATGTATGCAATGGAAGGGGAAAAGAACTGGCTACTCTACCCATATATAACATTCTTGAATAACAGTATCAGTAACCTCCAACCCACTAGGATGTTTGTTTTCCTCCTTAACACTCCTGCTACCAAGGGGGGTAATAGGATTATCCCACAAATGATTTTTGAATATTGTTTCCATTTTTGTCCATATTTAATTTCTAAATTCCTTGTATTTGTCTGTTATATGACTACTAACATCTTGAAATAAGAATAACACAAATAATTCATCTACTTGAAGACGTAGTTCGCTTTATTCATGTGGGGTGATCTTGTTAACCCCCCCCCCCCTTGATAGTCTGTGTCATGAAAATTCCAGGATATTAAATTCAATCTGTAGCTTAATTTTCTTCATTTCTGAGTTTAGTTCCAAATTTTCTTCCGTGTTATTTATGTCATTATTTATATATTGTTAATTATACTATCATCACGTTTGGTTTCCAATTTTTTATTCCTGTGTGTCGTGGTTCTTCTAAAAGCGATTTTGTTAGGAATAATTATTAGTGGATCCTTTATTCGAAATGACCATTGTAGTATAGGTGGTGTTTGAATATTTGAATTTCAACAAAGAACAGCATTTTGTTTTATTATATTTATAGTTTTTATTTATTTATTTA
This sequence comes from Periplaneta americana, assembly GCF_040183065.1. Classification (NCBI taxonomy): domain Eukaryota; kingdom Metazoa; phylum Arthropoda; class Insecta; order Blattodea; family Blattidae; genus Periplaneta; species Periplaneta americana. Next base: position 24,145,014 of record NC_091133.1, read on the forward strand.
TTTTTAGAGTTTTTATAGGTTGTTTTTATAATTTTATTTTATTATAACAAATCTTTCAAGGATGTTCATGGTTATGTAGATTGTATTTCAATATTTAAATTTCAACAAATAACTGACATGATATCCAATTTATGTTATAGTACTGTGACATTCATAGCTTATACTAGTATCTGTACAGTTTACTATTTCGAAATTATATAGCTTTGAGGAGTTTGTCTAGAGATGGGATTGAAGCAAATTTAAATTTACTGTATACCGATATGTTATCTGGTAGTGTCACCAGTAACATATCAAAAGTTTTTTAAATTTTGGTATATGTATATGGAACGGGATTTTTGAACCACTCTGAATTTTTAAACATAGGACGATTATTTTACATTTTTACATTTCCTGGAGATTTACAGTCAATAATACACGAATTGTTAAATATTCCAAATTCTTAACAAAGAAGGCAGCAGGAGGGTTAACTTTCTCAATCACTATAGCAGCAGATTCCAGACATGGACAATATTCTGTAGTTCTGACCATCCCATCGTAAGGTCAGCTGAAGAAATAATGCTACAAACCAATATTTACTAACCCAGAAAACAGCCAAGAATTGAGGCCTTGAAATAACAAAGATGCTCAGTTCCGCAAATACGAACCAGAGTTATTTAAGAAAAACTGACAGGCCTACTACAATGACCTGTGGAATATTGTTCAGTGTCCTGTACGGTCATGAACTGCTTAGAGGTCTCGTGACACTTGTCTCGAATGATATGTAACCTGAAATGGTACATATCACTTATCAATGTGAAAATCTCAATTTCAAAGAAAATGGTACTTAGCACCTTAGCTATTTCAAGGCCTCAGTTGTACATTTGACTGTTTTTTTTAAATATGGAAACTAGATGGACTATGGAACATAAACCAATCCATGACTTACAATGAGTGGACTCATCACACTATGACTAACAGACACAAGAAGGAAAAATACTAATGTAAAATCAGTTTCTGGATCAGTTTACATATTTTTGCAATTTAATTATATTTTTCAACAGGGTCCAATTTTGGATAACGTATTTCTAATTTGGACTAACATATACAGTAGTTTTAAAAATATTATTTTTCTTCTTATAATCAAAGTTAAATGATAGTGACACTGTTCAATTCCAAATAGACGTGTTTCTGAGAAGAAACATTTTGTAATTCACCCTACTTCAAATTGACTATCTGGGCCACAGAGGTTATTCGGATCTAAGTAGGCGCTGTTACGCACTACAAAATTATTTTCAGCCGTTATTTAATTTATGATCACCATTACCATTAATATTTAAGAACTGGACCTTTGTATAGTTTTATATCACTGTCGTAAGGATCCTTCATCATCATCATCATCATCATCATCATCATCATCATAGTTTTCTGCCCAAAGCTAGTTCTTTCACTGCAAACTAAGCATTCTTCAATTTTCCCTATTTTCCTCTTAATCTCCGCACACGATAGGCCTGCATGTATCTTAATGTTATCTATCATCTGATATCTTCTTCTACCCCTAACTTCCCTTCCTTTCACCATTCCTTCCAACCTATCCTTCAGTAGGCAGTTTCATCTTAGACAGCGATCGAGCCAATTTCTTTCCCTCTTCCTGATCAGTTTCATCATTATTCTCTCTTCAGCCACTATTTCTTGCACATCTTCTTTTCTTATTTTGTCTGTCCATTTCACACACTCCATTCTTCTCCATATTCACATTTCGTACGTTTTTATTCGTTTCTCTTCACTTAGTCGTAATGTCCATGTTTCTGCCCCATACAATGCCACACTCCACAAAAAGCACTTCACTAGTCCCTTCCTTAGTTCTTTCTCCATAGATCCTCAGAAGACGCTTCTTATTATGAATTGTTATTAGGCGTTTACAGCTTGGTCAAACGGCCAGCATGTAAGATCACCACTTAATGCAGCACAGCAAAAATAAGACCAGGAAACACACGCCCAGTCCGGATGCATGAGTAATGAAAGTTTCATTTCTCTACGGGAATCCAACTCGGATCCCCTCCAAGTGCATCTAAAGGCGTAACCTCTAAAACCGCAATGGACGGTTTATTAAGAGTTATGATTTTTTAAATGTACATATATCTAAATATATCTACACTGTTTATTGAAGTAAAGAGTGTGAGACACCAATTTCGTCTGTACTCATTTCGTGGCACAACTGAAAACTTTCGCACCAAAAATTGAAGTACTGGTAGTTCGCATTATCACAGACATGTAACTCTCCCGGAAGCATTCGGTAAAAACTCCCATCCGCTTTTCGATATCCCCCGTGTACCATTCCCTAGGGCCTATCTCTGCATGCTATGTGATCTCTTCCCTCCTGGTTTATGATCCATCCGCGTATCATCTCCTGCAAAGACTTTCAAACCAGAACTCGAGATTGTTTTATGTCTCGTCGATGCGAATTACAGGTGAGACAAACGAGTCCAGTCGCAAATTGCTAACGTCATCATAACGCAGCAATGAGAACCTGTGATGAAATGCTAAATAGCCTACTGTATATCCTGTACAAATCACGAATATAACTTCTCTTTAGAATGAAGTCGTGATGCGAATTTTTATCATACTAATAGGTCATGAATTAGATATCAAATAGCAAATATGGTTAAACAGTGAAATATATATAAGAAATGCTTGATGGTTAACAATGGGAATTGTGGGAACAAGAAAAAGGAAAACGAGGAAACAGAAGAAGCTAATGGAAGACAAAAACTGAAAGGGAAGAACTGCTTCATGATTAACAATGGAAACTGTGGAAACAAGAGAAGAAAAACGAGGAAACAGAAGATTCAACGGTTAATGGGAGACAAAGTGAATTGAAAAGGGAAGAATTGCTTCATGATTAACGATGGAAACTGTGGAAATAAGAGAAGAAAAACGAGGAAACAGAAGAAGCAACAGATAAAGGGAAACAAAGAATTGAAAAGAGAAAAATTGCTTCATGATTAACGATGGAAACTGTGGAAATACGAGAAGAAAAACGAGGAAACAGAAGAACCAACAGATAATGGGAGACAAAGAATTGAAAAGGGAAGAATTGCTTCATGATTAACGATGGAAACTGTGGAAATAAGAGAAGAAAAACGAGGAAACAGAAGAAGCAACATATAATGGGAGACAAAGAATTGAGAAGGGAAGAATTGCTTCATGATTAACGATGGAAACTGTGGAAATACGAGAAGAAAAACGAGGAAACAGAAGAAGCAACAGATAATGGGAGACAAAGAATTGAGAAGGGAAGAATTGCTTCATGATTAACGATGGAAACTGTGGAAATACGAGAAGAAAAACGAGGAAACAGAAGAAGCAACAGATAATGGGAGGCAAAGAATTGAAAAGGGAAGAATTGCTTCATGATTAACGATGGGAACTGTGGAAACAACAGAAGAAAAACGAGAAAACAGGAGGAGCAACAGATAATGGGAGACAAAGATTTGAAAAGGGAAGAATTGCTTCGTGTTTAACGATGGAAACTGTGGAAACAACAGAAAAAAAAGAGAAAACAGAAGAAGCAACAGATATTGGGAGACAAATAATTGAAAAGGGGAGAATTGCTTCATGATTAACTATGGAAACTGTGAAAACAATAAAAGAAAAACGAGGAAAGGAAAGATGCAACAGATAATGGAAGACAAAGAATTGAAAAGGGAAGAAGGAAAAAGGAAAAATGAGAATGAAAGAGTGATGAAAAGAAAGTCGAACAATAAGAAAAATGAGAACGCGGAGAATAGTAACAAAGAGGACTAGAAAAAGTGAGATAAGGCGAAGAAGGAAGAGGAAAAGAAAGTTAGTAAGGCGGAGTAAGGAGCCGAAAAAGAGAAGAAGGAAGAGTACAACAGAGATACTGAAATTTAAAATAAGAAAAAGAAGAGGAAAAATAAAAAGGAAAAAGAAAACGACGAAGAGGAAGACGACATGAGAGATAATGAATTCAAAATGAACCTAACAAGGATGAGAAGAGACGGAAGATGAGATAATGGAGAACAGAGAAAAAGGAAGGAAAACAAAAAGAAAGAAAATAAATAAGGAGGCAATGTGAAAATATAGAAATGGAGAGAAAGTGAATAACGAAAAGGAGGTTCAGAAAGGAGAAGAAATAAGAAAAGTAAAATGGGAAAATAAAAAGAAGTATGTGAAAGAAAAGAAGAAAACTAAAATATAGAATAGTAGAATTAAAAGGAAAAGGGGAGGATATAGAAGGAAAATAAAATAACATATAAAGAAAGGGAACGTGATGAGAGGGAGAAAAGAAGGGAGTTTAAGATTTCTTAAAACAGGAATAAAATGAGGAGGGAGAAGAGATGAATCTAAAGGATAGGCATAGGACATGGAAGATAAGGAAAAGGAAAAAATAAAACAGCAAAAGTAAAAGACAAGATGAAAAGCAAAGGGAGAGAAGAAATGAAGTGCATGGAGAAATATGAGTGGACAGAAAAGGATAAAGGAGAAAGATAAAGAAAACAGTGGAAAAGAAAGATGTAAAGAAGGCTAAAATTGGGCACAAAGTACGGTAATAAACAAAATAATAAAACTAAAAGCAAAAGTATAGAGAACGATAAGGGAAGAATAGAAGGAAAGTAAAATGAAGAGAGGTGGAGGAGGAAAAAGGGAAGGCAGCGAAATGAAAAAAATGTGAGAAGAAAAATATCATCAAGAATAAAAGGACTGTTGGGTATAAGGATGAGAAAAATGTGGAGACGACGCAACTGCAACAGGCACCTAGAGTCCGAGTTGGAACTGTAGTGGTCGCATGCACTTTCCGAGAATCTAATGGCTCACTATATTTCGATACAAATTCAGTAAAAACGCATCTTCATTTTCATCAGAAAGAATGAATATTTATGAGTATCTGTTTATTTTGCATGAAACGTGTACAGTATATCATTGATTTTCCTGGGGTGGACTGCAATGTATTCGCTTCACTAACTTCATCTCGCTCGCCTCGCAAGACCAGAGCAGAGGCTCATTCTTTGCCACTTTCAACGTACACTTCTCTACGAAGAACGACATCTTTAGAAAATATAGGCTGCTCCTTTAAAAATAAGATTTTTCCTGTGGCATATGCCCAGATTTCAAAGAAGGTCATAATTACCCAACACACTGTCTCAGATTAGCCCATAGTATATTTAAAGAAGAATCTACGTAAATATTAATTTTTGGTCGTACAGAATACATCTGCTACGGTAACAATTGATATTAGAGGAGAAAAATTCGCTGCGGCGACGGGGATCGAACCCGGTTCCTTGGCTCTATGTACCAAGCGCTGTAACCTTTGAACTACGCCGAAGTTCAGTACACAGCACCGGATCGAATCCCTCTACTCCAGTGTTTTTCCCTTTGTGGTCTAACTCCAAGTTCGACATGTATGTTGACATTTATATTAAGTCAACTGCCATTATACAAGGAGCGCACTCAGTTAAGTGACTTGGTGGTCGGGATTCCACAGTAATATGCACTGTTGCTCGAAGAATCTACGCAAAGATTAATTTTTTCCTCACCCCCCCCCGATCCAGTGCTGTGGATTAACTTCGACGTAGCTCAATGGTTAGAGCGCTTGGTACGTAGAACCAACGACCCGGGTTCGATCCCCGGCGCCGGAGCGAATTTTTCTCCTCTAGTAATATCAATTTTTAAAGAAGAAGATTAAGTTAAGCGGCCTGACAACTGACAAGCTACTTCGGAAAAGCTACGTCTTTAACCGCGTTTTCTCTCATTATACTCCTTGCATCACCTTTTTTGACTATCTAATGCCAAAAATCTTTAGTTGGTCTTCCCATCTGGTTGTCTGTCTTCATACTATCCTATAGTCCAGCGGTCGTCAGCACAGAGCATCCTGGGGCTAGCGTCTCTTACTCGCGGAAAACACAGTGCACCATGGTGCACTCGTAGCTGCTAGCGGGTATGCTCTTTATCTCTTCCTGCTGCACGACGGAGCACACGGGACGGCACCGCTTACCCTTTGCACATTTCAGCGACTGCTGACGACCACTGCTATAGTCTATCCTCACGGATTCAAATTGTCTGTCAGCTAGTGCATCTGTTTGTCCTGTAGAATCACATGTCCAGTCCACCTTCTTCATTTAAGGTCTCTGGTGACGACCACTGTGTGTTTTCAGCTTTCTGGTTACGGAAAAGACAAATGGCATGTCCACAGTGTCTGTGTTTGTATGTGCACAGCGATTTCTTCTAAACCATGTTACAAATTTTGCTCATGTTCTGAACTTGTAAGTCACATCATCTGAGAATTGTGTGATCAAGATATAATAATTTGATAAAATATAATGGTTGTTTATATGATATTTTAGGTTTTCAAAGTGACTGTATTCAGAGGTAGTCTTCTGGATATTCCACCGTATCTTTGAACTTACCGAGCCCGGTGAATTGCCACAAAATTCGTACAGGTATAGACATTTGTAAATGTATGTATGTAAAATGTCACAAAAATACCGACAGAGTGATATGTGGATTGTCACAAAGAGCTACCTTCTCTATCGGTGGAGGATATACCTGTGCTTACGAAGTGTTGTCGTCCCTTCTAAATGTATCATTTACTTCGAAATTGGTTCAAAGCCTATCATTTCTTCGTCCACAAGAAATGAATCGAGGACTTAATGTCAATAAAACCTAATTTCACCACCCTAGAGAAACATAGCGACTAATCTTTGTAGACACTCATATTCGAATGCAGTAAGTGAAGACAGCACTTTCCCGCCGAAAATGTAGGCAAATTTTTCATACATCCACTGCATGTTACCAATGATTGCGAGGCTCTCCATTCAGTTTTGAGTACAAACTTCTACCATCATCATCCCCATATATTCAATTTTCTAGAAAATCTAAAAACATTTCACACAAACACAAGAGTTTACATCCGAAGAGCTGTAGATTGATCAGTGAGAGAGATATTCAAAAATGCTGCTGCAGATGGAGTCCGCCATCATGCAAGAATTTTCCAACGTATTGTTGAGATGGCAGGAGATTATATTTGAAGTATCTAACGTTAAAAGTAACCTAAATAAATGTAGTGTGAAACAATGACTATGTTACCATTACATTTTGAATGGCCTAGTATAACTATAAAGAGGAGAACGAGGAGGAGGAGGAGGAGGAGGAGGAGGAAAAGGAGAAGAAGGAGAAGAAGTTGATTATGATGATAATGGAAAAGCTGACGATGTCTGCCACAGGGAGTGATTTATGGTAATTAAATCTGAATATCAAATACATTATAGACCATGTCGAAGTTTGACACAATATATTTCATTTTGAAGGAAACAGTAGTCTGAACTATAAAGAGAAGAAGGAGAAGTAGAAAAAGACGAATGATTATGATGATAGTACCAAAGATTTTGACTAAAAGTTGTGGTTATATCTGGAGCTTAAAGAAATCTGTAGATTACATACACAGTTGAATCAAAACAAATTCTGAATTTGAAAGGGTAATAAACAGAGACCGGAATTTTGGCAGAATGCCTTTTTAAATGTGTTAAATCTATCTTCATTTTGAAAGTAAATCTGTACGACTTATACCTTTGTGATTGAAACGTTACAGTTTTATGTTGCCCTTTTCTGCCTTTTTTTTTTAATATAAATGCCTAATTTACAAAATAAATGTTTTCTTTGCCTTTATTTGATTATTTATCTATTATTTATTAATTTATTATTAAAATTGCCTACAGGTATATTTTAATTTATTTCTATAACCGCTACAATGAAAGTGACTTCACCGAATGTATATTATTGTCTTTGAGTCAGTTCATATTCTCTTTGTAACAATGAGTGCTGCCGTGCAAAAATGTATAACAGTAAGCGTTTTAATCATCGCTTGTGTTTATTTCACAAGGCAACAATGACTGCCGGTCTAATGTTATTTTTAACGGTTATTTTTCTTTCAGTTTTCATTGCAACGTTGTTGTAGCTAGCTAAATATTTCATATCGCAACATATCAGTACAACCAAACACAAAAATGCACTTTCCAAGGCTACTGGGAAGAAGATTTCTTTGCTTCCAACAGTAATTGCAACATCGAGTCGAAAATCTCAATTTGCATTCGACTTATTTATGTAAAGATTTTCTTGCTGCCGAAATCCCTTTGTGGAAAGTGCAAGGTTGTGGGTCTAGTGCAAGGTGTTTGTAATTGCCTTTTATTGCGTATTTTAGCTATTTATAATGCCATTTTTTCTCCCTATTTTAGCTATTTATGATGCCTTTTTGCCTGCCTATCTTAATGCTTCATAATGCCTAAACTTCCAGTCTCTGGTAATAAATAACCAATGTCATCAGAGCAAAGACAGAAAATGGGGACTAAAAATTAATTTTGAAAAGAGATATGGGATATGGTGAATGTACAAGATGGAAAAGGTTTCATTAAAGAATGTACTAAATTTGAATATTTAGGCATCCAAATTAATAAAGAGGCATCGGCCTGAGTAGCGCAGTCGGTACAGCGCTGGCCTTCTGTGTTCGAGGTTGCGGGTTCGATCCCAGCCCAGGTTGATAGCATTTAAGTGTGCTTAAACGCGACAGGTTCATGTCAGTAGATTTACTGGCATGTAAAAGAATTCCTGCGGGACAAAATGCCGGCACACCGGCGACGCTGATATAACCTCAGCAGTTGCGAGTGCCGTTTAATAAAAACCATAATATAATATAATAAAGAGCTCAGGTAAAATGATGATATTGAATATAGACTAAATAAAGAAAGATCAGAAATAGCAATGTTAAATGGAATATTATAATATAGAAATATTTTTAAAGAAATCAAGCTTCAAATATATAAAGCTATAGTTCAAAACAGAGTCACAAATGGAGCGAAAACATGGAAGTTGAATCAAAATTTGCGATCGTAATTGTTAGCACTATAAGACATTCAACCACACATTCTAAACTTGAAGGAATACGAAATAAAATTATTATAAAACAAATTAATGAAGAAAATACAATTCTGGATTTTGTATAATACAAGCAGTTGGAATGGTATGGACATGTGAAACGTATAGAGAATGAACGGTTACCAGGAACAGTTTTGAAATGGACTCCATCGGGAAAGGGAGGAAGAGGTAGATCTCAAAACACATGGTTGCAGGAAATTAAGAAAGCAATGGAAAAAAAAACTACATAAACGGGAATGGAAAGATAGAGAGAATTGAAGGAAGATGATAAAAGTGTAAAAATTTGGACACAGGAAGATATTCTTAAGCATTGTAAACTGGTATAAAAATAATAAAGAGCGAAATAAGAAAAAGAAATGGCTGATGCAAATGTAGTCTTTCAGGTGAAGCTCCCTGTAAAGCAGATTTGAATAATTTCAAGGGAAAAATTGTTCCGGGACCGGGTATCGATCCCGGTACCTCTGGTTGAACGTACCAGCGCTCTACCACTGAGCTACCCGGGAACTCCACCCGACACCGTCTCAACTTTTCCCCTTATATCCCTTGAAATTATTCAAATCTGCTTTACAGGGAGCTTCACCTGAAAGACTAGATTTGCATAATATATACGTTACTGTGTACGTTAACAGAAAACCACAATTCCAAGTCACACAGAGATTGTGTGCACTCGTTGTAGGTCTCTGGCGTTTCGTCAGCCCACGCGAGTTGTGTGGATATAAGGGGAAAAGTTGAGACTGTGTCGGGTGGAGTTCCCGGGTAGCTCAGTGGTAGAGCGCTGGTACGTTCAACCAGAGGTACCGGAATCGTTACCCGGCCCCGGAGCAATTTTTCCCTTGAATTTATTCAGAAAGGGCTGATGTTATAAGACTGTGATGGTTTCTTTTATTTAAATCTGAACCCCAAAGAGAGATCCTAGATTATTTTTTAAGGTTGACACAAAATACATAGTCAATAATCCAAACTGTAAAGAAAATCAAATACGAATATGATGAAAACCACTGCTGTGTTAATGTTACAGTGATTGTGAATGAAGGTAGAGAAACATTTCAATAATACGTAAAAGGTTGACAGAAAACACTTTGAAACAGGCAATAATCTAAATCGTAAAGAGAAGCAAAGAAAGACGAGTAGGTTGTGGTACTGATGTAACCATCACTTTTAACGGCTCTAAACATGCATTTTTAGAAGCAATGTGCATGGAGTACTGTGCGATGGTGGAAACATTTCACACCCCTCCCAAGATCTGGGAACATGGCTGCTTTCATCTGCATTTGGACCGTACAAATTCGCAAGCGATGTCCAAGGAGGAGAACATCTGCTTTAGAATCCGCCGTGGTAAGGGACACGATGCGATCGGTCACCAACGCGGCGTAAGCACGCTAATCTCTCACGAACACTGAGGTACCCAGGGAATGTTTAGCTGTGGTCCAGCGAGGGAATGCCATGATCGCATTCCATCAGCCCCTCCAACACTCCCCTCCCACGGCGCAATATCTCATATTGATGTCCAACAGGCAGAGAGCAGAACCACAGGCAGAAGCCAAACATAGTGAGGGAAGATGAAACGTGTAGAATTACCAATGATTCAAAGTGTACAAAATTGATATTAACTCAGCTGGAATGATGGTGGCATCTCCAATGATCCAATTATTGATTCTCGTAGTTCATGATATTTTAAAGAGTCGAATTACATCGCTGAATCTATTTCTAGGGTCTAAATTAATTCTACTGTAGAACGGGTGTATGCCGTATTTATATCAATTGCGGTAGCTCCAGATTGATGTGTTTGCCTTGCAGTTAGATGGTAAATGGGCTAAACTCCAACAACGACTGTCCTTCCATAAATTATCTGTCAACGTGCACGATATCCAAACTGCAGCCGCCACCCCTTCCATCGAATTTCCTATTACAACGTGATGCTTGTTGGCTATCGATAAAACTATAGACAATTAATGAGCATAAGTGTGCCAACAAAATAAAAGGTTATGTCAGGTTTATGACGAATTTCTGAAGTACTACGCCGCAATTTTCTTGATATTTCAGCCAATATTGTTACAAAATTGTCTCTCTTTCAGGGGTATTGTGTACACACCTTGCTTTAAGTCGATTTTATATTCACTGGAGCGCTATGCTGATCACATTAGGGTCTCGTTATTTGTAGATATAGGCCTACTATAATGTTGTTCATGGTCCATAACAGACTATAGATGAAATAGGTCAAATGACTGAATTCTTGAAAGTAGATGAGGATAAAAAATACAACAATAACGATATTATAATATAAATTATTTATATTACTTATATCGCTAAAGAACGATAACAGAATATAAATGATAACTTGAATATTATTTATAACGCTAGAGAACGATAACAGAGTATAAACGATAAGTTGAATATTATTTATATCTTTAAAGGACGATAACAGAATATAAATGGTAACTTGAATATTATTTATAACACTAAAGGACGATAACAGGATGTAACTTGAATATTATTTATAATGCTAGAAAACGATAACAGATTATAAATAATAACTTGAATATTATTTATATCATTAAAGAACGATAACAGAATATAAATTATAACTTGAATATTATTTATAACACCAAAGAACGATAACAGAATATAAAAGATAACTTGAATATTATTCATATAGCTAAAAAACGATAACTAAATACAACTGATAACTTGAATATTATTAATTTATACTTAAAGCTAACGAACGATAACAAAAGAAAATGGTAATTTGAATATTATATATATCGCTAAAGAACTATAATAGAATGCAAATGATAACTTGAATATTATTTATATCGCTGACGAACGATAACAAAATAAAATGATAACTTGAACAAGACTCGAACTCACAAACTTCGAATCATTAAGCGAGGTCTCTACCGCTGCTCTACGAGACACAGATATCGAATAATTCCATAGTTCCGAAACTCTTCTACAAGTGCATTGCATCGTGTAACATCACCGTGACCCGAAGTGGACTTTGAAAATATTCGCTGTTCACGAGTGCGGCCACTTTATTTTTTATTATTATTTTTTTTTTTGGCAGCTGTACATATCAGACAAAACCTAAATCAGAGACAACGTTGAACCATAATAGTAGTAATATTATTAAGTTGATCATGGTGCTGTTTTATAGGGAAATTTACGAGTTCTCTGGGAATGTCTGGCTTGCTTCTGTTCTACTGTTTTAAATATCGGTGTAACGCTATGCTTGCTTCTGTATATGGATTTAACCAGGAGTTCTTCTTGTCATTGAGTTTGGTTTATGATTCTTACGGAAATGAGACAAACGGCCAAATCTTTGAAGAAAAATGAACACCATCATGTTGATTGCAACACAGAAAATACTGCTTTTATGTTTTATAAAGAAAAAGATATAACATCTCCCTTTCATATACGTCTTGCATTTGTCTCGTGTGTTGCCTTGATTACGCTAATAGCCTTGAAGGTGTCGCTGTTTGTGGAAGTCTAATAGCCGTTCAATAACCTTACAAATGTGAGGTCAGAATGGGGCATACGGTTAAATCGTGGTATTTGTTCTGGTTATTGATAATGATGGTGATGACGATGAGTACTTGGTTTTTATTCTTCTCATTCTTATTATCCTCATTACTATGTTACACAAAACTTATTCCGATTACAAATATACTCTTCACAATTCTCACAACATGATCCTCTCTGATTACATACGTTTCCAATGACACATTTCAACTCCATTTGTATTATAATCGTATATTTATGTGATTCGCGAAATTCTCTCCCCCCACTTAGAGGAGAGGGTAATTCGTGGGGTTATTTAGGATCAAAAATATAAATGAACTAGTGGAATCATATTCATAATTAAGGAGTTACACTAATTTGAAAAAGGGAGAAAAGAACTTTATTTATGAAATCTCTGTATGGGAAACAAAGCCGCAAGTTTTATGCGTGAATACGTCGCTGATAGAAACGCTGTTAAGGTAGGCCTAAACTTCAGCAGTGACAATCAACATCTCTTCTTTCCTGATACTTTGGAAACCCGGTACATCTTCGCTGTGCTGGGACTAGCCATCTTGTATGCATTGAGAGTAAACATGTCGGTTGCTATAGTAATCATCGTCCTCTATCGCTTGCTACTGTTTATACGCCCGCCTGAGACACCTGACATACTATGTCTTTCATTCAACCCCAGATGCAGTAATAAGGGTGTTAGATCTGGCGATCTAGCAGGCCAGGTTATAAGAACAACGCGACCAAACCTCCTCTTGGGAATTTCTGGTCCAATTGAGCCTTATAGTGCTGGAAGTATATTAGGCGTCGTTACTTTTTTTTAATTTGTTATTTTACGATGCTTTATCATCTGCTATGGTTACCTAACGTCTTAGTGAGATGAAGGTGATAATGTCTGCGAAATGAGTTCAGGGTCTAGCGCCGGAAGTTACCCAGCACTTACTCTTAATGGGTTGAGGGAAAACTAAAAAAAAAAACCAACCAGGTAACTTGTCTCAACTAGGATTTAAACCCGGATCCGCTCGTTCCGCGGTCAGGCATGCTAACTGTTACTCCAGGGTGGTAGACCGTCTTGTTACTACAGAAGCATCTTCAAAAAGTCGTAGTAACTTTTTTTCTAAAAAATGGAAATAGGCCTAAATCTTACAAGTTAAACGTGCAGGGAAAATGAACGACCCCACCAGTTAGTCAAACAGAACATCACATCAGACAGTGACACTGAATCGGTGTTGAAAATTAGATTCTAACGTTCTATGTGGATTATTGTCTGCCCAAACATGCAAATTGTGCGTGTTGTTTACCCCTTCCCTATAAACTGTGCCTCGCCACTGAGCATTATCACTGCCGATTCCCATTTAACCAGTTCCACAATTGCAAAAAACGGCACGAACTCCCGGTTGTAGATGCTGCGCTTTTCAAATGAAAAGGATACAGTCCGTTCTCTCACGAGTCCTCCGTGACTGCGCCCTACAGCAGCGAGAATGCTTTCCTTTTCTCATATGAACGCTGGTGACAGAACCGGTTTGTCGCAACGTGTTAAATGTTCCACGAATGGTTTTAAGAACTCGGAATCCTAGATTAGAATAACACTGGTGATATTTGACAGCAGCAGCTTTCGCATTTCTATCACACACGCCCAAAATACACATCGTCTCAGCGTACTCCTCAGTATAAAACTTGTACGGCATCGTAACTTCACAAAGTGGCCAAACTATGCTCCAGAAATGTTTTCTCTATTTAAAGTATCTTATAAATTGTACCTAGACCACAATTATAAATTTGTTCATTTTAAGGATTTACATTAAAAAAATCTGAAAAAAAAAGAACATTACTGTAAGATAAGATTTATAAAATACGTAAGATTTCTGCGAAATTATTTTTAATGTACACAGAATTTACAAACCCTAATAATGGCGTAGCGTCATAAAAGCGAAAGAAAGGTAAGGAAAGAAGAACAAGGGGAAAGCAAGAAGGGCAAGGGGAAGGTAAGGAGAAAAGTGAAAACAAGGGAAAAGACAAGGAGAACAAAAGTAATAAGAGGATAACAAAGCGAATAGGAAAACATGGTGAAGAGAAGAACAACGGGAAGACAAGAACAAGGGCAAACGAGAAAAAAATAATAAGGTAAAGACAAGGAAAACAAGGGGAAGAGATGAAGAACAAGAGGGATACAATGAGAACAAGACGAATACAACAAGAGAAAATAAGGAGGACAAGGGAAAGAAAAGGATAACAAGGGGAAAGAAATGAGAACGAGAGGAAGACAAGAATATCAGGGGAATGCAAGGAGAAACAATACGAAATACGAAAGGGAAAAGAAGTAGAACAAGGGGAAGACAAAGGAGACAAAGCAAGGAGTTTCATTTTTACATGACGGTTAATTCCCAAGTTACTCCCCCCCCCCTCATACATAGTGAGAAGAAAAACGTAGTTCCACGTCAAAATCCGTCCCACAATTCAGTAAAACTTAGTGATACAGAGACACACGACTTCCGGTAAATAAAATTCTGAAAATGGACACAAATGTATTTTATGTAGATGCAAACAATTGAATATTTCGTCAACTACTTCATAAAGAAATTTTCACGTAAGCGTCTCGTTTCTCTTATCTATACTCTAACCACGACGTAAATACCAGATCACTTATCTGTGGCACGCTAAGTATAGGCCTACCTCTTTATAGAACATCTTGTTATTCATCATCTTTTACAGTATCCACCTCGCGATAATGGAATTCCTTGTCACAAAATCTTAGGGGCTGCAAGACTATAGATATTTAAAAAAATAGCTTAAAGGATAACCTTCTTAGCAATACACTGTAATTATACTGACTTAACGATCACTGACTATATGGTAACTTCTTTCTTTAGACATACATCCTGATAGCGCTGTATTTTCAAAATTGGTTCTCAATAATCTCTTCCTATTATCCAACATTATTTGAAATATATTAACATTCTATGAATTTTAGTTTAATTCTGCTACACAGTTTGTATTTCATTGTTTAATTAATAGTTCATAGTATTTTACTGTTTAATTCATAAATAACTCCTGTATACATGTAGCTTTTATCCAAATCAAATTATTGTATTCTTTGTAGCTTGCAAGTTCGTTCATATGTATGTAGCCTGTACTTTTTGCTGGTTGAGTGGAAGAGGAAGCCCTACGGCCTTAACTCTGCCAGGTAAAATAAATCATTATAATAATAAAATAAATCATTATTATTAAATAGGTGGTAAATTGCACTTGGCGCCAACTCATACACGGACATGGTTCTTTCATGTACCGTACATGTACGGCGTAATCTCTATTGTCTGCTCACATTACCAATGATGATAATTTTAGTCGCCTTTAAAATCTTTCGCTTCGACCAGGTTCAAACTCATTAATTTGGAACCTAATGGAAAATACTCTAACGTTTAAATCACAGAGTAAGAAGAGCAGAACAGAAAGAAGGAAGAAAAATACGACTGCCATAGTAATGCCAGAGACTAAGAAATAATCTCAGTTCATGTTAATTAGGTTGCGCATTGCGGTTATTGGAATTGGATGTCCTCCGTTTGAGCTACGCTTGTAAAGCAGGTAAGCGACACATCTAATTATATCTAACTGGATCCACCCTTCGTGGAGGGTAGAGGAATGCAGAGTTTCTCTGCCAACAGACTCGACGTGGGGGCATCTTGGTCAGCAATGCAACGTGCGCGCAAAGTCCTAACTTTACCAAGTTATATACCCAGAGGGGCTGGTGGACTCGAGAGCAGCACAGGAAGCCCGGGACCAGAGGAAGTGTCCCACGTCACAAGTGGACAAGCCTGAACGTGCATCATTAATGTAGTTGCCTGTTTGTTTCTAAAGTTATCGTTTTTGCTGCAAGGCTTGCGGGTCACGATAAAGGATGAGATGACGGTAGTGGAAGCGCATCTAATACGACTGTCGCTTAAAGAAGGATCTTATACACTTCAATAAACATTAATTTCATTGAGTAAACTCTGGATATTAATTAAAGACTCTAATTCATTTTGGCTCTTACCAATATTCAAGCCGACGACCTCTTGAATATAAGACTATTCCACCCTGAATTAGCGGACTCGGGGAGCTGCTGCCTTTGAGATTAATTTGCATAGATACGTCGGTAAAGTGACTGAAGACTCAGGTCTCCAATTCAATTTTCAACAAGAGCGTCGGGAATTTAACTCTTCGCCTCTGCACATCCCATGCAGTGGGTAATGCCGCAGCTCTGCTCCGGGATGAAGTTATAGCAATCTCCACACTAATTCGTCGGTCTCGGAATTAGTTACTTATTTCGTAATAATATCCTCCTCTGTAGCTAGAAATTCAGTGGACCGTGTTCGATTTTCGGTAGATTAGATATTAATTTACCTTTCATAACGGCTCGGTGAGCATCTTTGTCCCGTGTTATTTAAAACGATTGTCATGTGCCCCAATGCATGTCTAGAAAGTTCCAACTACAATGATTGACAAGTGCTGGTTGGTTCTTAAGTGTGGGTTAAACGTGGAGATGAGGTCAATTTTACAATAATAATTAAGAGTCCTACGTTTGGTTACCTATCGTCTACAAGCAACGCATAACAGTGTAGGTATGAATGCAGTATAGCGCAGCCAATACACTTCAGATCTGCTGTTGTTCAGCGAATCATGACAAAACAAAGCTAGACAGAAATGAGTGTTCCAATAGGAGAATTTGGTAGCGAGCACTTCATTAAGAAAGAATAAAACGTATTTTATTAGAAAGAAGGATAAATTTTTCTTTTATGAAACACTTAAAATGTTTACGGAAAAAAGAAATTGAAAGAGAATTGGGAGGACAAATTTAAAAGGTACGCAAAACTCGTCCTTGCAAGGGGTTGGGGGCTGTACAAAACTAAATATGTGAGCTCCAAGCCTGTTGGCCACTAGTCTCACTCCGGGTTACGCTGCTCCACTGAAGGAGCTCTAGAAAATTTTGAAGGGGAAGCCGAAATTGGACGTAACCTCTTAGGTACCACATACGCGAGGGGGACTGAGATTTGATCAAGTGATCACGGAATGGGGCGAGGAGGAGATGGCTGGTAGGCTGCCGTTAGGATGGCAAGACGCTGTCATCTGTTGTTCGATGACAAGGCATGTGAAGGCCGTCGGAAGAAGCGCCGTGAAATCTAAATCTGCAATTTGAGAGGTCCATGTCCTTTCAAATTGCGATTAATTGAGTGACCTCGTACATTTAATAGACAATTGATAGGTTCTTAACTAGGACATACGTCGTTTACAAGAAAAGGGGAATATATATGGGGAAGGGCATATAGGTCCGTGGCCCATTTCTTATAGGGCTCATCCCGACATGTCTTACGCCTTAGGAAAACCACGGAATACCTTAGGCAGGATGAGTTGTCTCATATATAAGAGACTAACCAATTTGGCTATTATGTAGGAGGTGATTGTTGTCATGAGCCTTGTTGAATCGTCTCAATTTAGAGACCAACCATTTGGCTTTATGGTGCCTCAATTACGAAGAGAGGGGAGATATGTAATTATTAATTAATTTAGAGTAATTTGGGAGATTCATGGGGATATGAGTGCAGGTCCGTGGCCCATTTCTTTTAGGGCTCATCCCGACATTTGTCTTAGCGCCTTAGGAAAACCACGGAAAAACCTTAGGCAGGATGAGTTGTCTCAATATCAGAGACTAGCCATTTGGCTCTTAGGTAGAATGACTCTATGAATCGATGGATATATATTAGTCCATTGGCTCTATGATAGTTCCATTTTACAGTCACTCATTGTAATTTATAGAGACTCGTAAAGCAAGTAGTCAGTGTAAATAATTTTGTTTTATTGTGATTTATTGTTTTATTGTAATTTCCACTTTATTCATTTATTTACTGATGTACTTATTTATAGATTTATTTATGCATAAGTTGTGTCCAGTTACAGCGTTCACGTGTAAAAAAAGTAGTCGTATTCATAATTAATTTCTGTATTCTGTCATTAGAGACAAGGAGACAAAAACAATCTCCAAACATTTCTAAATGAACAGAAGTTGAAACATCAGTGCTGAAAAATACTGTATTCTATATACTGTATTTCAATATTAACTCATTTTAATTGTGAATATTCAAGTTTCAATTCTTTCAATCAATTGACATATTATTTAATTCTAAACTCATTAACTTTCATAAAATATATGTATTTATTTTAAAAAGTGAAATTTAAATATTCAAAACTTCATAAATAGCAAAAAAAAAAAAAAAAAAAAAAAAAAAAAAAAAAAAAAAAAAAAAAAAACATTTGCTTTTACTTTTTGGGTGAAAAATACGGGTATATTGTGAAACTAAAAAGGTAGCCTATCTTTAATCTTGATTCGCTTTACTTATTGTGAGAATGATTTTCAGTTGTTCGTAAGAAGGCTTTAAATAAATAATTTGTTTGTTATTAAATACATATGACGTGAGTAGTAGACTCATTGTTCATTGCCTCTATTATACGAATGAGCAGATGCAACACACGAAACGGAGCGGGAAGACGAGTCAGAGCTCTCCTTTGCAAGCAAAGCTAGTATGATCCATGTGAATCTAACTTGCACTCAAAGTAACCAAACGCAGGACTCTAGCAATAATGATTATAGTATTGATGAAGCTTTCATAAACAAACCTTCGTAAGTACGAGTAATGGGAAACAGGAACTGCCAGACTTTTGAAGAGGCTGGCAGACAGAAATTCTTTTAGAGATCTAAAGAGAACATTAATGCCTACATTTATGAGCGAGATCTTTCTTGGTTTACTAGGCTGCATTACAATGATAGGCTTTTTCTATTTCGTGCTGGTAACATGTTTAAAAGGACACATTAATATATCAGTACTCGCAATCTTTGAAGAAAGTTTATAAATCCTCGAAGGAGGAAAACACTAAAAATATCAATCCAAGCAGCCGTTACTACTACTCAAGATAATAATGGTGATGATGAGGATGATGTTATAATGAGAATGTTTGAAATTATAAAATCGATCAGAAGAATTCAGAGTTTTTATAATATGTTTTACTGTTATTTCAGTCATCAACTTATCAGGTGTATATGAAGGTTAACAACTTATCAGTTCATGACGCATAAACTAGTTTAAACATAAACGTTGTCGACCATTTACAGTAATTGGTCATCTTCAGATGATTGAGTGCAATGAATAATATAAATATATTGAACACTAAGTTTAGGAGTTATACCATGCCATAATAAAACATAAAAACGTTATTATATAATTAACATTCATATATACCTGATAAGTTGATGACTGAAATAGCAATAAAGTATATTATAAGTACAGGGACATCATTTTATTTTTACTAACATTTTTAATATTAACCTGTCTATACCTTCAGAGAACCGGAAACACCGCTTGCTCCACCCTTCAAGACTGGAGTTCGATGATACTGGCGTAAAACACAAATCACTCTACTAGGTATAGGATGGAAGAAAAGTAGTTCATCCATTTGCGTAAACTAGGAAATATCGCGATTTTGAGTTTGATAATTTTCATTAGGTTTTTCTTTAATCAAAGTACAGTACTGTATTAAGAATAAGTGTCTTTACTCACGAAGTGAGTTATCCATGCGAACGTATTCATTTTGGAGTGTATATTATACTGTCTACAGCACATTAGCGTACAATATAGAGAAATAAGTTAAATTGAAAAATAATCATAATATGAATATTTGAACACAATTTTGAAAATGGTGGCCGTTCATTTCGATACAGGCTTCAGTTCTTTTGTGCATATTATCGCACTATAGACTATTGCATCTAATTCCAATTGCCAGTTTCGTCCTTCGTACTAGTAACTCATGTTGAAATAATTCTGTACCTACTCTACGTACTGTGAATTCAATCTTCACTTCTGCCCGACCCGAAAATATAAAATTACTCAGACATGCTATCTACTGTCCGTCCAAGTGGTTATGCCGCAGGATTGTAGAAAGGGAGGAAATCACGTGACAGTTAATTACTTAACGAGGCCCTTTTATTTAAGTTAAATTAAACAGCTGTATAATATTACGTAAACGTCCGATTCCTAAGAGAAATTAATGTTTTCAGAAAAGAGCTAAGACACCCCAGCTATTACAGAGGGGCGAGCAGAAGCAGGTGGGGGAAATCGGGATGCGACGTAGGCAAACGGACAGTACCTGTGCGAAAATATGATTCAATATTGAAAGCCCTTTCGTCACTGGAAAACGCGAACATATTTCTGGAACGTACTATACTCAGTAACTCAGTACTGCTTGCTATCTGCGGTCTTGGTTCTGTGTGGAGTTGGAACTTCCTTAGTAGAAGGGGTGGGAGTGAAGTACATTCAAAAACTCAGGTACAATAAAAATTGAAGTAAAAATAAAATGATGTCCCTGTACATCGTATTCCGCTTAGGGAGATCGAGAAATAAGTGCTAATTTAAAGTATAAATAATGGTTTTATAACATAAATTTTTGTATAACTTGATGTAAAAACTCTCAGAGTTTCGGAGAATGGTCAGTGCGCCTCGATGTGTGCGCCTCGAGCTACCCTGAAGACATCTAAAAGGTACTCAACCTTCTACCAAGTGTTCCATAACATTTGTGAAGTGATTAGCGCAGCTGCATTTATAATGCGTTGTCTCAGTTTTTCCAAAGTGTCAGCTGTATCACGTTGGTTCATAACACTTGTCACAAAGCCCCAGAGGAAGGTCAATGGGCATCAAATCGGTTGATCTACGTGACCAGGCAAGGATTCTCTTCCGATCAACCTATTGGGAAAGTTTGCATTCAAGAAGCCACGCACTGCTCCATAGCAATGGTGTGGAGTCCCATGTTGCTGAAAAACCGATTCTGGGAGAAATTAATCAACAAAAAAAGTTCTTTAACATGTCTAGATACACATCCCTTGTGACTGTCGCGTCGATGAAGGAGAATGGTCCAATGACGGAATGTTCTACTGAATGGCCCCAGGCTTGTTTCCGTGATAAATGTTTTGCGCATGCGCATGAACATGCAACTGTTTTTACATCAGTTTCTGCATCTTGTTAGATTAAATCAAAACAATATCTTCATCTGATTTTAAATGATTAGCATTTATTTCTCGATCCCTCTAAGCGGCACACAGTGTATTTATACACCTTATCTGAGTGTAAACTGATAATAATAATGACGTTCAGGATTCTGAGTGTATAAAGTAAGAAATTTATTTTGCTTATCTCCAAATTTGCTCTGAGGTAGTACACGCGTTATCAATCCAAGCGATCCGTGGTACGATTCCTGGTGTAGGCAGTGAAAGTAGTTTACCTTCTGTTCACGGGATTGCGTGTTTGTTTGTTAGCTTGTGATTGTCCTGCGATGTCTCAACGTTGGCTCTATGTCATGCCGAACCCATGACCAGGAGGCCCGCAGCTTTTGTTAGATGTCTAGTGTACGATCCAGGTATTTCCCACCGTTATCCACAACGGTGTGTAAGTCAGACTAAAAGATGTAGTTAAGCAGAATAAGAAATAAATACAGAAAGAAAAAGGACAGAAAGGAGAAAAGAAGATAATACAGGAGTTATCTTAGTAGACTTAGTAGTAACATACTCTTTCTGGGAGTGCTAAAGTGTTTTTATATAAGGAAGCAAAATGTATCTCTGTTCTGACAAAGTATTATTATTATTATTACTATTATTATTATTATTATTATTATTATTATTATTATTATTATTATTACATAGAACGTAGGCTACTACCTAAAATACTGAATATAGAAACTTCATAGACGTGCCTAATTACAATGGAGTTTCCAGTCTTCTTTCAAAAAAAAAAATCTAGTGGTATAGCGAGCTACCAAATAGTCCGACAGAAATGAGAAAATTATTTTAATTGCAAGATTTTTTAGTTTTTGCACGGTTTCTTGGATATGGTAACATACAACATTTATAGATATCGGCTCCATCATTACAAAATGTTAGGAGAAGGAAGCCTATGTGCTGAATCCTATACCAAGACTGACGAATAGATCAGCTCTTCCTCTTTGCATCTTTGATGACAATGCAGGCGATACCTAGCGTCGAATCGTTTGATGTTTCTTCTACCCAATTACACTGTGCAAGAAATGATGAAATCTTTCACAACACTGTGAGGTTTCACATCTTACTTCACAAATGATAACATTATTATCATTATAAATATTATCCATCTTGATTACACAACTTTTAACACTGTATCACTTCGGAATATGCATGGTATGACTTTCCTGTGTTAAATTTCAACGTACCTCGTTTACATGTTACAGGCAGATCGTTTCAAACACGTTACAAGGAACACAACACAGCCATAACAAAATTACAGAACACCTCCACATATGCAGAACTCATAAATACTAACCACACCCACAGAGACATCAACACAGACATGGAAATACTACACGTCCAACCAAAAGCCAGAAATTAAACACACTAGAACAATATGGAATATACACACACAAAAACACACCCCAACGAAATTCTCAACACACAACTCAACTTCAAAACACACACACTCTTTGACTATACACTATACCACAGGAACACACCCTCACAGGAAACAGAACAAGTGGCGCCAAGACCAACACCGACCAGTTCTGAAGATGACCCATAAATAGGTCGAAACATGTAAACGAGGTACGTTAAAATTTAACACAGGAAAGTCTTACCATACATATTCCGAAATATTATCCGTTGTAACTGAGAAAGAAAACAATGATTGGTTATTTGGTAATTGTTTAGAATGATCTTCTTTCATTGCTGGTGTAAAAAGTAAATAAAATATTAAATACTGTAGTACAAACGCTTCTTAAAGCAAGAAAGTCATGGTAATATCCGCTAGATGGCAGCTGATTTCTCACTGCCCCCCCCCCTCCATAAATTTGTATCCAACCTATTTCATTCTGTTCCATTCTATTTCACATTTTCACATTGCATAATAATGTTTTCCCCCCCTCATATTCTACAATAAATCTCCATGCATGTAAGATGACATTCCGTTTTCTCGTAGTAATTGTTCAATCACGTGGATTTAGCCATTTGCAGTGAACGCACGAGTTAAGATATTTCTTGTCTTCTAATTCTGATTTTTACACTTGATGGAGGTAGACTCAATTTTTGAAAGGTTATATAGACATTTTTATTTTTATTCCAATCTTTTCAATCGGCGATGAGAGAAAGCAAAATTCAAAGCATTTGTAGCATTTTTTATATTAATTTATTTTATTTATTTCTTACTAATATTTACTGTAATGTGCTGTACAATAGCCAGAGGCCAATAATAATAATAATAATAATAATAATAATAATAATAATAATAATAATAATAATAATAATAATAATAATTATTATTATTATTATTATTATTATTTATATTATTATCATTATCATCATGAAGTAATAATTATTATCGATAACAAATAACAATAATTTATTATTACTATTATTATTATTATTATTATTATTATTATTATTATTATTATTATTTCAAAGCTACGGAACTAACATTTTGATATCAATGTGTGTATGGCAAAATCATAGGTTTCATATTTGTGAACTCGCAACAATACAAATTCCTTTAACGTGGAAATGGAAAGGCAAGCGCGCGCTATTTCAACTAGTGGAATGCGGGGTCAAACATGAATTATAGCAAAACTAAATCTCATTAGTCAAGAGACTCTCCCTCGCCGAGAAAGAGATCCACACACCTGACGTATTTCTAACGCATTTG
Source organism: Periplaneta americana (assembly GCF_040183065.1). Taxonomy (NCBI): domain Eukaryota; kingdom Metazoa; phylum Arthropoda; class Insecta; order Blattodea; family Blattidae; genus Periplaneta; species Periplaneta americana. The sequence continues at coordinate 24,169,184 of NC_091133.1, forward strand.
CATTGCAACATTCTCATATACATCAAGGAGCATAATTCGCAGCATCCATGATACTGTACAGGTATCCGACAAGAGAGGGTAACAGGACCACGCCATTACGCCCATGCCGCACTCGTATCGGGGTGTCGGAGGATTGGGATCCCCCAAGTCCCGTGCATACATTCCCATACATCATCCCCCTTGAACCAAGCGGCGCATATTACAGCCCAGGACCCAGTAATTGCATTCAATGAGATCGGTTGGTACAGAGAAATGCTTTCAACCCAGAGCCGGCATGCATAATGCTACGGTTCTCAGAGTCTGGTGCCATTACGCATGATAGCTAATACTGGGGGTGAAGACAGGGCGGAGCGATATAACACGCCTTGGTCGAGATTTATTCCAGAATGTGCGTGTGAGAGTTGCAAAGTTTTGATTGTGGTGTTACAAAATGAGCTAGAAGTTTACGTGTTTCTTGTAAGCCTATATCATCTCTAAAGGATTTGCTATTACACAAAAACGAACCGTAAGTTCATCTTGTTGCATTGTGAGCAAGCGTTGAAATTCCACCCCTACGCACTTTACGTTACGCATTACGTCAACGGGATTTACTGGCGGTAACAGACACGTGTTATCTTGGTTACAAAATTTAGTTTAACTTTATATACTGTATTTCCTCCCCCTCCATCAAGTCATTCATATTTCAGCTAAGTTTGATATCCTGAGCTCGTTTCTTTGAACACTTGGGACAAACTTAAATGTCACACTGACAACAGCAATGTTCTATTTATTCCGGTTTTCATTTTTCAACTGTCTTAAGGGTACTGGGTAGAGTTGATAAAAATATTTTCGCGTATAAATATGAATATATAAAATATTTTTTCTCTCTATTTCTATCGAACACAGACTAAACACAAACACCACCGTTCGATCAGAGATAACCCTCCCTTCCTATTTTCTGACACTTAAAAGTGTTCTAGAAATCATTATTCTCTTTACGTAACCCATATATAAAATTCACAATTTATTAACGGTCACATACTTTTCATACTACGATAAAGACAAAGATAAAGATAGCCTATTGTGTCCCATGAAGGGCAAAGCCTTATTTAAATAAGGGAAAGCTCTATTTGCCTAACGTGATGAGCTAGTTCACGTTAGACGTGATATTTAAGTCTAGGAACTTGAATTTCTTTAACAATGACTCTTTCACTGCCTTTCACAACCTCCTGTCTATGCACAAATGTCCCTCGAGTAGTTTCCACTTTCTTCAGTCTCTTGGCTCTCTGGACCATTGTTGACCTGCCTGTTCTTTGAAGAAGTCTGCCCATCTGCGCCGAGATCTGCCTTGAAGTCTCCTTCCTATACGGGGGTCCCACATGGCAGCTCGGTATGTCCACCTGTCGCCTGGTAGCCTGGCCACATGTCCACCCCATTTCCATTTGGATGTAATGGCTGCATGTGTGATGTCCTGTGTATCTGCCAGTTGGTACAGTGTCGCATTTGGGATTTTCTCCTTCAGTGATACACCCATAATTTTGCGCATCATTTTCCTTTGACACGTTTGTAGTTTGGTCCTGTGTTTCCCTGTTGGCGACCATGTTTGGCACCCATAAAGTAATACAGGATATATACAGGTCTCCAGTGCCTATATTTTAGTTTTTCTGCTTAAGGTTTTGTCAAGAAGAATGAATTTAAGGGCCCAAAATGCCTTCCAGGACAGGGAGATCCTTCTAATTATTTCCTTTTCTGTTCTGTCCTTGAAAGAGATTAGTTGTCCCAGATAAGTGTATTCATCCACATATAGAAGTGGTTGTCCATCCACTGATACTGGGATTGTTGGTCCGTTTGACATTACCTGCGTTTTCAGCATGTTCATTTTCAGGCCTGCTGCTTTGCTGTGTAAGCGCAATTGTTATAACATTAACTGTAATTCTTGTGACGATTTCGCAAACAGGACCACGTCGTAAGCAAATCGCAGATTTGTTAGCCGGCTTCCGTTTAAATTAATTCCATGGTTTTTACTCCAGTTTACTTTGCGAAATATGTCCTCCAATACAGTTTGGAAGAAATCAGATCGCCCTGACGTACTCCTCTCTCCAGTCGGAATGGTTGGCCTTCTCTTTCTGTTCTCACTTTCGCGAAACTGTTGCTGTAGATTTCTTGTAGTATGCGAATATACTTGGCTTCTATCTCCTGTGTGTCCAGTGCCTGCAATATGTTTATATGTTCAACGGAGTAGAATGCCTTGCTATAATCTACAAAGGCGAAGTACAGTTCATACCATGAAGGACATCAATTTCAGTATCATCATTGCTCTATCAGAAAAATAGTGCTGAAATAGTAGGCTATTCTACACTAGAGAAAGAAGAGAGCAAAAGAGCAACGAAAACACAAATATCAAATTTGAAGGCGCTATTCTCAAATTCGTTATATAGCGTATTCAATATAATTGCATTGTTATACTTTAAAATTTTGCTTATAGGTACAGTACTCTACTGTGTCTAATTACTGATATAGCCTATTCTGAGCTCACAGGTATTCTTCAAGACGTGCAAGAATACAAAGCACACGCCCAATAGCTCGTTTAATCCTTATTTCATTACTGTGTAGTTTTTTAGGGAAACAAAATATGAGATTAATACGTTTATTCTTGTTCATTTTGTTCTCGGTTGAATAATCTATGTTTCTGTTAAAATTCTAAATAATTTTTTAACGATTTTAAAGTACTTTTGTAGGAATATTTAATTATGGGGGCATAAAATCAGGGAGTTGCATATAAATATATACCAATATTCAAAATTATATTAATGTAACACTGTTATTTAAGTGCTTGATAACTTTTCACAGATAAATAATAATCAATTTCTAAGGATGTACAGTTACCCTTAAAAAGAATGAGACGATTCTTGGTCGTCGGAAGTTAAAGTTCTACAGCGCGGTTCACTCGATATTGACGTAACGATAAGTATCATGAAAAATAGAACAAGAATTGTTACAAGGACCACAAGGACAAGAACCAGAATAAGGATCACGAAGAAGACAGCCATTTAAGGCCACAATTTCACAACTTAGCTCGGGTAACAAAATATCATTGCTTCTCTTATCGAATGGCAAATGCCTGCTATCGGATCTACATTCTGGACTGCTGCTGTCACTGATTTGTCTCGGTAGCTCATATGGTAGCGTGTCGGTTCCTCCGTATAACCGACATGTCTCGTGTTCGATCCCAGGTGAAACATTTTTTTATTGAGGTGTAATTAATTTGTTCAGAGTTCCTCGACTATCTAATTTGTTGAAAAATATGGAATAATTTAAGTCCAATTTTTGGGTCTTACAAGTGGGCTGAACCTCGTCAAAAAAAATAAATCTTACTTGGAAGTTAAAAGTATTCTTCCTCAAACAAAAATCATAAAAAAAACTAAAAGAGACCTGTTAACTTAAAATCTTGTCCACATACCATCAGCTTCTATTACAGCTCTAAGTCGATCCGGCATGAATGTCACGAGATTGTGGAAAAAGTTCTGATCCCCGGCGAGATCTTCCCAGGTTTCAACAACTTGATCCCACAATTCGTCTCGATTTCGAGGGCGTCGGTGAGCATAGGTGTCTATCCTTCTCTTTTTCAATTCCGCCCATAAATTTTCGATGACATTTTTAATTTCATTTTAATTGTTAGTTTTTAATATATATGCATTTACATTGTATGTGTGTATGTATAAATGCATTCATTAGATTAACGTTTATAATATTATAACTTGTAATTTTGTATTGTCTGTGATCATTAACACTTAATCTGAGGACTTTTTAAAACTCTATTTCAACGTTATTTAGCTATTTCAAAGTTATTTAGACAAAAAAAAATCGTTGTGTAGACTAGGAATCGAACTCGCTCTCTTCTACACAACATGCAGAAGTCTTAGCGTCTGAGCTATGGAAATAACACGAAAGCTTTACTTCCTGTGCGGAGTGTCGATCTAGACATGAAGGTGCATTGTCGATTTAACTACACGATTTATGTATATATTTATCTTTTATTTACGTAATATTATCATATTTTTTGCAGTTTTTGAAGTGAATTCCGGAACGATGCTAGTAACAAATCAATAGCTTGAATCTAAGTAACTCAATATTCGTTATCTTGTGTATCAGTGCTCTGGTCTCTGATCATGCGCAATGTTTTACATCTGAGACTTAGGAATATTCAATTGTCTCATCCTTTTCTAGGGAAACTGTACATCAGGCAAATTTTAGTTCATAAAAATTCGGAACCTTCATACAGTTACAGAACGAGAGATAAGTGTGGGTAAAACCAGTAAATGTGTTAAGTTAAATAAAATAGGATTAAAACATTTTTTGTGATGTTAAATCATTTTTCGCAACGGCACTTTAGGTAATTTTAACAATATTTGGATTAACTTAGGGGGCTTTTATTTTCACAAAGATTAAGTGATCAAAATCAGGATTCTGCTTACAAATAAATATTTTGACAATGATCAGCGGAAACAGCCGTAGTGACTGACTTGTTCTGCTTAATCTTAACGCCGCAACTGCCGCCACCACCACCACCACCACCACCACCACCACCACCACCACCATCACTATCACCAACACCACCACCATCACTATCACCAACACCACCACCACCACCATCACCAATACCGCCACAACCATCACTGCCACAACCATCACCACCACCATTACCACCACCATAAGCACCTCCACGAACACCACCGTGACCACCACCATCGTCATCATCAGCAACACCGCCATCACCACCACCTTCATCACCAATACAACCATAACCAACACCACCACCATCACCACCACTACCATCATCATCACCAACACCATCGATCGATCTGTTGGCTATTGATTTCATATAACTATGATTTTGACTGCTACAATAAGTTATTGTAATTCGAAGTGATGGTGAAAAGATGGAGAAATAGGCCTAATCATAAATTAATTTTGAAAAAGACCCCATATCATACTTTAAAGAACTAGGATGCACTGAAAATAATTAAAATTATCATGAATATCAGACAGGCCTCGGAACACCTTTGAGTAGGCCTACATATCTGGGCACGGCATTATTTCAAATTATTGTATTATATTAAAGCACCACTGACCGTACTCAATATGTACTGAAGCGAATCGTATTGGATTATATGGAGTCTGAAATTCTAGACTTGCGTGTCAGTCTGTAGGAGGTGCACCGAGTGACCAGGAACACTGGCAGCGCTCCAGTATGATTGTGGCAATCTCCACGACAACAGCTGCTGTTTGTTAGCTAATGTTGCTAGTTTGTGACAGTGCCAAATCAATTTATATGTACTATAATAGAAATGCTGTGCACCACCAGATATCAAATTACTAGATTCTCTTGTTAGAGTCTAGCTCGTTTAATTTGCAAGTAAAGAACAATGACGTACTCAGCATGTATTTCTAACTTGACATTCTTACTTTTGCCATGGAAACTGGGGCATCAAGTTGCTGACATTGACACCAAGTTTCGAAAACGAATTGGTTTCGTGTTTCCTTAATAATTCCAAGTTCCATCTCGAGTGAAGTTAAGTGGTATCATCATCACCGTCGTCGTCATAATCATAATCACCAGTAGTGCTAGGTAATAGTTGAAGTGGCAGTAGTACACGGTTAGCAGTATGATTTCCAACGGCAGCAGAAATAATACAATAGCACAGCAGTAACAAGAGTAGGCTAAAAGTAGTAGTAGTAGTAGTAGTAGTAGTAGTAGTAGTAGTATTAGTAGTAGTATTAGTAGTAGTAGTAGCAGTAGCAGTAGCAGTAGCAGCAGTAGTAGTAGTAGTAGTAGAAGGAGGAGGAGCAAATTAAGTTGTATTTATAGCAATAACGGTCGGTGATCGAAATCCTCGGTGAGGTCAGATACAACTAGTTTAAGTATGTGTATGTATTTATTTACACTGCAAGTGGGCAAGCACCCGGTGGCAGTGGTATACACAATATAAACAATACACAATAAAATGATAAGCAATACACAATAAAATTTACAGTACACAATACAATTTTACAATACATATACAATTTTATACAGAATACAATAAGAATACACAATACAGTTTAACACAATAATAATAAAACATAAATAAAATACCTAATTTTACAATACAACCTACATAATTATGTACAGGCCCTACATAAGTTTCAATAGTATTTCACTTTACTCTCATCTCACTCCCTGTAGTGGCACTATGACGCATTTCACTGACACTTTAGCACACATTTCACTGACACTCTGTAACACATTTCACTGACACTATAGAACACATTTCATTGACGCTATAAATTATCACTGATCGGAACTGTTCACTGCACTGCAAAACCATAACTTCATTGACTCATCTCGCTTCACTGATACAACAGTTCAAATAAGTCAAATAATTACACCCGTCTGCATACTTATAAACAGAACTACATTTAAACTAAACATTTCTAGTCTAAGGCCCTCTTAGACGCTGTTTTTTAAATAATTTACAATTCAAACCAAGGAAGTAACTCGTCAGGCTAGATAAATACATGTCACCTTAAAAAATTAAATGTTAAATGTCATCTTAATTTTAATTTGCACTTTATACACAACTTTTTAAGTTATTCTTGAATCTCCTTAAGGAAGGACAGCCCTCAAAGACCGCTGCAGGTAGGTCATTCCAATCATTTATACTTCTATTTAAAAATTAGAATTTACCTACATCCGTTTTCTGTTTCCTACATTTGATTTTAAAATCATGATCGTTCCTATCATAGTACGTTGGCTTTTCTAACCGAGCCGTTAAGTCTACCCATGCTTTCTGACCTAGATGTGCTCTATACAATGATGTTATTCTAGTTTTCCTACGTCTATTTTCCAAAGTTTCCCATCTAAGTTCTTTTATCGTATCGTTTCCATCTTCTCTTTTACCTTTAACAAATTTAGCTGCCCTATAAATTTAGCTGCCCTAACAAATTTAGCTGCCCTATAAATTTAGCTGCCCTAACAAATTTAGCTGCCGCCGATAGGAATTGTTTATTCATTATATTAAGTATTATTGTTGTTATATTATTAATATCGTTATTACTGTATTATTATTACTGGAAAATAATAATGTCACTCACCAAATAAGCTGTTATGTTGTGAGTTTCAGTGATTGTTTGAGTGTGATGAAGCAACCCATATTATGTGTTGAAATTCCCCTTTTTTTCTTTTCTTTTTATTTCTTTTCCTTTGATATCAACAAACAAGGCCAACAGAAAAGTTTATTTTGTACCACATTACCACTTAACCATTTATGTTGCCCATACCAGGATGCAGCAGAAACTCGAGTTTTAAGATTATCTGTTACAAAAACTGTCAGCGATGTCGTAGGTATCTCGGTAGGCTATCTCTTTATTTAAAACTTCCTTTCTTTCAATATTATTTCTTCTCGAAAAAGGACACTGATAATTAATTAACTACATTATCGTTATTTCTCGCATTTGTTTCTGTTTATATTTTCCCGAAACACATAACAACATGGCCCAGACTCACTACTGTACTACGAAGTAGTGCCTTCGATCGATCAAAATATTTAATCGATTAACTATTTGAATTTAATCGATTAATCGATAGATTAATCGAGTTTTGATCGAGTTGAAAAAATGTTTTAATAAATTGTAATACACAGTTATTGTTAAATTTAACTTGTGTTCGGTAATAATCATAAGTATTAAATGTTGTACATCTGTATATATTGTATCGTTACATTACTAAACTACTTTAATTACTTACCAACATATTTATTATGAGGCTTATAATTTTTTGTGTCAGTTTCTTCGGGAATTTTTTAGAGAACATAAATAACAAAAAGTATGAAGACTCACCTAGTCCTACTGCTTCATCCATGATTTTAAACATGTGAGTGCATTCACATGCTCTGAATTAAGTGCCGCTCTACGTTTAGTAACAATGTTTCCTGCATCATTAAACACGGAAAAAAATTGTCAAGCACTTCTCCACGATAGTTCAATTTGAATCCAAACGTTTCACCGAGTTTACCTCTCAAATTCTCATATGAAATAACGGAGTTTACACTTTTCACAGACCACAGAAAACTGATTTTTTTATCAAACTAAACACACAACCGTCATATACAAATTCAGTACAGAAACTGCAAGCACCTGCAAAAGTACAGCGGTCGAAACGGAAGACTGCCCCTATTGTAATCCGAATTACCAGATTTTAGAAAAAGAAGATAGTTACGCTCTCACTTGCACACAGTGTAAACATGGCTATTTTATAAGGAATGAGGAAGACGAATCCCAGAAACGTATGTATTTCATATGCTAGAGAGATGAGCTGACAACAAGGTGGAAGTTTTCTTGGAAAACTATAAAACTTAATAAGGGTTTCGCATTGTGTTTCAACTTTCAATAGAGGTAGACTAGGTTAATGTCCTCATATCTCCATCTCTTTCTGAAGTGTTTGTGCAAAGATTTTCTCTACGCTAGAGTTTGTGTGATGTATCTTGTCTCACTGTGAAAAGAGAGAGAAAGGAGATATGTCTTACTTCGTCTGTATTGTTATGGCGATGGGGGAATGGAGCGATGCCGTCCATCCATCCAGTGGCGGAAGGGATCAGTTGATGCATTCTGTAGCGCAAAATAAAATTACAAAATATCTCTCTTTGTACTGTGTAGTTCCGTCACTGAGCTTGTCTTTCAAGAAATTGAGTTCCGGTAGCCTGCACAATAACAAGGTTTTGAAGGTTTTATTGCTACTGAGACAAGGTAAACCTTACCAGGTATACTTGGTTTAAAGTTAGAAAATAACAGTACTGTTGTGTTTTTAAGTAAGCAATTTCCGAGAGAGAAATATTGTCGGCATTTTTAGTGTGAGTTTTATTAACAAAATAACAATTAATATCAACTACAACCGATTAATTTTAATCGACTAGATTATTCGATTAAATATTTTGATCGATTAATCCTACAACATAAATTGATCGATTAACCGATTAAATCCCACAAAACTACTACGAAGTAAAGTAGTATAACGTCCTCGCTTAAGTCATAAACTGAGACATAAGGAGAGAGAACAGTATGGGTCTCTGCTTGCCAAAGAGCTGGAATTTTTATGTTATTTTTGGCCTATTTAGGAAAACAAGTCACCACTGCTATTCCCATCTCATTCTACCCTTGAGACCGGTGCATGGATGAGAGGAGTGAAAGCTGATCAGGCCACGAGGCCAGACGAATAGTGCCTCAACTACATCTTTTCAAGTGCAACCTCTAAGCCCGCGAAAACATACGAAATGCAGAAGCCAGACCCGGTACGAGCGATTGTGACCCCAGGAACAAATTTTACTACTTCATTCAAATAACTAATATATAAAAACACAAAATTTGATTTTAGATACGCCAAGTTACTGAGGCCCGGACTCACTTGCCTCATTCAATCAGCCACCACTGATTTATAGTAGAATTAACAGAAATAATATATATTTAGTTGTACAAGTAGCAATAGCCTATTAGTGGGCCCAGTAATAGTAGTAGGCCCTATTAATAGTAACTCGTAAGTAGTAACAGTAAAATTTATAATTAGTATGAGCGGAAATAGTAATATGAATAGCAATTCAGTAGTGTGGTCACGAAATAAGAGGAAAAAGTTTGATAAGAAATAAAAGCTTTAACAAAATATTATTTACTTTATTACCAGTATGAAACATGTGACATATTTGAAAACATACTTGAAAATATTCTGTTTATCGATTTTCTACGTGGTGATCAACTGGGCACCATTCAAATCGATATCAGCTTAATTTGAATTTTTCGCGTATCTTCCAGCAGATCTCCACTGGAATTGAATTGAACTCTTCAAAAACATAATTTGGGGCAGATGAGCCTCATTTTGAATGGTATGCTTGTACACTTCACTATTTAAGTGCCGCCAAAGAAAAATGTCAGGTGTTGGTAATTTGGAGAATGATCCAGGCCATTCAAGAGGAACCTGACGTCCTACCCACAATCTCTGGAACCACTCATCCAGCCATTCCCGCATTACCAGTGCGTAATGTGGCGGAGTTCCGTCTTGCTGCCACCACAAGTCTTCAAAGTCATTAAATGTTACTCCTTATTTCGTGGCCACCCGGTAGTAACAACATTAATACTACAAGTAGTATGGGTTTCGCTTAGTACGGCGCCGTTCGAAAAGTGACATGGGTAAGCAATACCCCCATGATTCAGCGCGTCAGCTTCCGGCAATAAAATCTCACAACTTATACTTTACACTACATATATGGAATTTATTGGCTTAGCTTACAATAAGTACTGGAATGCCGACAACTCTCTCTAATGTACATTTTACATTCTTTGAAAATATTTCTAGACACACGCTGATTAAGTCTGTATCGATAGAATTGAATCCTATAAACATGATCCGTTTTATTAAATGTATTAATGTTGTCTTATAGCCGTTTCATTAAATTTATGAATGACTGTCATCTTATAAGACTTTAGCTTTAACAATTTCGTCGCTTTTCAAGCTGATGTCTTGGATACACGTGCCTGCTGAGCTAAAATTAACAATTTTGTGGGAGACTATTCTAGCCTATAGCCCTTGTCACCGAGTTTTCTTCAGTTAGAGATCGACTTATGCGCTTTTTGATTAAAAATGAGGAGGCTTCTCCATCTGTTTTCTTTTTACAAAATTCTATATTGTTGAATCAAATGGTTATTGAACGCCAGAATATTTCAGTAAAAATATAGAACGACATTTTTGCACGATTTCTTTGTAATAACAATGAGGCATAGTCAGAATCTCAGAATAGGAGAAGAAATGTCTGCAGGAAGTGATATAGGGAGTGGATTACGGCAAGGATGCCATACAGTATATCACCTAACCTGTTCAACATATATTTGGAGGATTTAGTGAAGAACTGTTTTAAGAACATGGGAGGGGTGATAGTAGAAGAAAGGAGAAAAATGCATAAGATTTGCTGATGATATGGCGTTGTTAGCACAATAGACAACGATACTAAAGAATATGCTCTTGGACCTAAATGACAGCTGTGAGAAGTAGGATGAAGATAAATGCAAACAAGACGAAGACCATGGTTCTTTGGAAGAAAAATAAAAAAGAAAAACGTGCCAATATTAAATGAGGCAGTAGAGCAAGTGGACAGCTTCAAATTCTTTGAATGTACTGTAAACAGTAACATGAGCTGCTATCAGGAAGTCAAAAGGAGAATAGCAATTGCAAAGAAAGCTTTTAATAGAAGAAGGAACAACTTGTGTGGACCTCTTGGAAAAATAACTAAGGAAGAGACAAGTGAAGTGCTTTATATGAAGTGTGTCACTGTATGCTGGAAGAAACATGGGCATTACGACTAGAAGAATTTGAAATGTGGATATGGAGAAGAATGGAGCGTGTGAAATGTCCAGACAGAACGAGAAATGAAGCTGTTCTGGAAAGTATGAGTGAAGAAAGAATGATGCTGAAACTGATCAGAAAGAGAAAAATGAATTATCTGGGTAACTGGCTGAGAATAAACTGCGTACTGAAAGATGCACTGGAAGGAATGGTGAACGGGAAAAGAGTTAGGGGCAGAAGAAGATATCAAATAATAGACACCATTGAGATATTTGGATCATATGCTGAGGCTAAAACTAAGGTAGAAAATAGCAAAGATAGTAGGATGCTGGATTTCCAGTAAAAACCTGCCCTTTGGCAGAACACTATATATGTATATTACCTATGCGTCATAAATGAATATTCGCTGTTCTAATGTGTATTGCATTGCCACGTATTAAACTTAACTGAATGGAAATGGAAGTCAGCTGCATACTAATGCTCTCATCTTGAGATCTCTTCAGTCTGTGTTATCTGTTCATATTACTCAACAAAAATCTTCCTACGCTCGACACAAGGAAACGTACACACTATTTCCCGGGCATTCGTGTTCGATCTATAACAATAAAATGCAGACGGAATTTATCTGAGCCAATCTTGTTTCCTGGCGAACGCTCTTTAAACCTAAATACTAACAGCATTTGAGACGGTGTCGGGTGGAGTTCCCGGGTAGCTCAGTTGGCAGAGCGCTGGTACGTTCAACAAGAGGTCCCGGGATCGATACCCAGCCCCGGAACAATTTTTCCCTTAAAATTATTCAAATCTGCTTTACAGGAAGCTTTACCTGAAAGATTAGATTTGCATGACTAACAGCATTAATACTGTAAGTAGGCCTAATATTAGTTATAATAAAACCAATAGTAATAAAAATGAGGTATTAGTAGTAGGCCTGATAGTAATAGTAGGAAAAGCAGCGGTTTCGAAGTAGTAGTAAGAGCCTTAGTTAAAGTACTTTTACAATTGTTTATTTTATGACGCTTTATCAACAGCGATAGTTATCTAGCTTCTGAGAGAGATGAGGTGATAACGCTAGCAAAATGAGTCCAGGCTCCAATGCCGAATGTTACTCAGCATTTATTCTTAATAGGTTGAGGGAAAACTCAGCAAAAAACCTCAATCAGGTAATTTGTCCCAACTAAGATTTGAACCCAGATCCGCTCGTTTCACGCTAATACGTGCAACTGTTAGTCCACAACTAACAGTAGTGGACTTATAAGTAGTTATATGAATAGAAATAGTACCTAACTAGTATTAGCAGCATAGTATAAATGGAAGTATTAATATTTGTGGTAACAATGAGATTTGTAGCAGCATTAGTTTTACAGTAATATTAGTAATAGTAGTAGCAGAGCAGCAATAGCCTACAGTATTAGTAGTACAAGTAACAGTATTAGAAGCAACATTAGTAGCAGGAGAAATAGTACAAGTAATAATACTAGCAATAGAACTGTAATAGTACAATCAGTAGCAACCTGATCATATATGAGGGGATTAGAAGCATAGGGGTACAAGTAACATTTCTAACAACATGAGTTAAGTGTATCCGGGGAAAGTTAAAACATCTAAAATTTTAGTAGCAAAGTGATAGGTATATCTGTTAACTACATCACACACTAAAATTGAAATAAAAGATTTCACAGATTTACGAAAACTTAAGTACTTTCAATCACATTTACCTCAAAAATAAATTAAGTGCACTTATACCCCTTTGCTTCGAACCCCTCATAGCCTATAACAATTTGATCAGCCTAACGGACATTAAAGGCAACCACTTTTATCAATTTCACTATGCTGCCTTCTAGCGATTGCTAAAAGAAGTCACATTATAACCTTATGAAACTGCATGGAGAAACTGTACTTCGATATAGCGATTGTTACCAAAAAAGTCCTTTTCGATGGTGGAGGCTCTGGTGGCTGTTCTCATTTTATGTTGCCTTTCATAGCATGGGAATGGCCAATCAAATATATATGTTATGAGGGGTAATTTCAACAGCATTGGTAGCGGTAATGATGGTACAAATAGAAGTATTAATACTAGTAATAATAGAAAAACAGCGGTAGTATATGTAGCAATGAAACAACAGAATAATAAGGTATAATAGTGGAGAATGTAGCATGTTTACAGGGTTGTTTCCGATCTCAGATAACGAATTTGAATGACATGTACGTCAGGAGTCACACGACAGCTGAACTGTGACGTGAAATGACAGACCAGTAGGGAGTGATCTCACAGTCAGAGTACACGGCGACTCACAGCAGAAATTCCCAAGAAAATCAAGCCTTTTTGGGAGGGGTACATTACGACCCTTTTCAATGCTCAGTACAGTTAAGTGAAAATAAAAGAACCCTGCAATAAACGAGGTTTTGTTATTTCCAAGAAAGGCATTTTCTATGTACTTAATACGATTTGTAAAGTTCGAATGGAATTAATTTGTATTATCTCGTGGGTTGCGGAAACTTTTGACGGGGAGGGGGGTAGATATGGTTGCTTTTTCAACTCAGGAATAAATCCCATCCGAGCTTTGCCAGTCTTATTAAATACACACAAGATGCCTTTCTTGGGAATAATGAAACCATGTATTTTGCAGGCTCCTATGATTTTCACGTAACTGTACTTGGCATCGGAAAGAGTTGTTATATACCCCTTCCAAAAAGGCTCGAATTTCTTGGGCATTGCTATTGTGATACACCGTGCACTCTGATTATGAAATCACTCACTACTGGTGTGTCACCTCTCACCACAATTCAGCTATCAGTGTGATTCCTGACGCACATGACGTCAACCACCCAACACAACACAAACAAGCTGCATTCGAACAATGGTACACAGACTACTCAACATACCAATGAACCAACAGGATTACAATGAAGAGCTAAACACAATCAAATACATAGCACAAGAAAACGGATACAACCCTAACAAAATAGACAGCATAATACGTAAGACAAAACATAATCACAAAAAACATAAGAATACAACACAAACACAAGAACACAAAAATACATCACACTAACACACGAAAACAAAAGCACACACAAAATTGCAACCTCATTCAATAAATTAAATTACAACATCGCATACAGAACAAATAACACAAACAAATACAACCACACAGGCGTATACAAACTCAAATGTAACACCTGCAACAACTTCTACATAGGACAGACAGGCAGATCATTTCAAACACGTTACAAAGAACACATCACAGCCATAACAAAATTACAAAACACTTCCACATATGCAGAATACATCACAAATGCTAATCACACCTATAGAGATATCAACACAGACATGGAAATTCTACACATCCAACCAAAAAGCCAAAAACTAAACACACTAGAACAATACGAAATATACAGTCACACAAAAACACACCTCAACGAAATTCTCAACACACAACTCAATTTCAGAACACATACACTCTTTGACTCTACATTATACCACACGAACATACCCTCAAAGGAAACAGAACAAGTGGCGCCAAGACCAACAACGACCAGTTCTGAGGATGATCCATAAATAGGTCGAAACATGTAAACAAGGTACGTTAGAATTTAACACAAGAAACTCTTATCATACATATTCCGAAGTGATACAGTGTTAAACGTTATGTAATCAAGATGTATATAAATTCAATTTCGTTATCAGAGATCGAAAACAACCCTGTATATGAGCAGAAAGAATCGAAATTCAAGATTGGCAATGACTTCGACAACATTGGTCCACAGTTATGGCTTCGTGTCATAGCGAGTTTCCGTTAGTAATTGCACCAGTGCATTGCAACTGGAGGAGCTCAAATGAAGAATGAAAGTTAAAAAAAACATAATTTGTATATCAATAAAACAAATCCTAGTTTAAATTGGATATTGAGACATTTAAATAAAGGCTTGATTCACTTTATAGGATTTTATTACATTTTAAAAGAATTTTGCAGAAATTTTTCCACCCTGTAGTGCTACAAATAATAATCCCCCACTATTAGACAAGTTTCCGAGCAAATGATGATTCTCGTGTAAAACTTGAGTACAAATCCATACCCTCAGAATATAAAGTCTGCAATTTTATGTTAACTGTATTGCAGAATGATGATATAACAAAATGTAGGGCGCGCTCCGAGTCAGCTGACGCACCTACTTCACGCGCTGGAAACTCGTCAATATTTATTGCGTAGATATAAATTAGCCATTCCCTTTGTTCTGTTTTAGCCACTGTTCATTAGCGTACGATAAATTATTGGCAGAATATCAGCTCACTGCGCTGGTATGAATAAACAATTTCAGTTATCATTTTAGAATGAAAACAATTATATTACGACAAAATAAATTTTGACTCAGTAGATAAACTGACTTCTCTAACTTGCCTAGATATGATACCTCATTCAGTTATTCAGTTTTCGAGAAATTTATGCGTGACATTTCTAAGCTTATGCAGCTACTGTATACAGAGTGTTAAATGTATCCAATATTTCAAGAGGTGCTAGTATGCATCAAAACAAGAAAATAATGTCTAATAAACGAGGGTTCTACAACACATACTTTCTGAGATCTGAATACTTGTTCATAGAAGGTGATCAATGTGACATTTATTCATGGCAATGCAGTCCTCTGCCCTTCGGCGTAAGGAATCACGCAGTCTTTGAAATTGACCTGGTTGTTCTTGATAACCAAACGTCTAGGGGATTTAGGTTGGGGAACGAGCAGGCCAAGGTGTGAGACCTTCCCAATCAATTCTGCGGTCCTGAAACGTCAGCGTCAGGTGTTCACGCTCATTGCGGAAAAAATGTGCTGGTGTACCATCATGCATGAACCACATCTGTAGTTTTTGCTGACATGGCACATACTCCAGCAAGATAGGCAATACGTTAATAAGAAAGTCCTGATAACGAGCCCCAGTTAATCTCAGTGGTAGCACGTATGGCCCTTAATCTATCAGCGATAACGCCTGCCCATAAGTTGGTTGAGAATCTGTGTTGATGCCTTATTTCTTCAACTGCATGGGAATTTTCATCATCCCAAAAATGCTGATTACGAAAATTCACAACACCATTTCTGCTGAACTCCGCTCATATCCGCAACCAGGCTTTTGTTATCAGTATTCCTTGCGACGTATCAATGTATGATTATCTGGTAGTCTGCTGTATTGTAGGGCGAGGAATGCGTTGCCATAAATTGACGTCAATTGAGCACCTTCTATGAACAAGTGTTCAGATCTCAGAAAGTATGTGTTGTAGGACCTATGTTTACTAGATATTTTTTTCTTGTTTTGATGCATATTATCACCACCTAAAATATTGGATACATTTTTTAACACCCTGTATAGGTGAGAAATATAACTTCAGTGGAATCAGAAATGACAAAGTAAGTCAAAATTATCAAATATTAGAATTGTTGCAGGCCTACGTAAAACACGCGGTAGTTTACTTATGATAAGTTGTCACAAAAATAATGGCATCACATTTCTTTGTTCTGTTATAGGTGTTGGTAACAAGTATGTTTAGAATGACATATGTCTTCAAAGCCTTTTTATCAACAAAAGCGATATCTGTAACAACCATATGAATATTATTTTTAGTTAGCTTAAGAGAGAAGTTTAACTAATACAGTAAAATGATGGCATCACCAAATAAAATTGTAGGAGCAATTTGTTCTAGGATAAAGACAAAATTTCACAATTAAATGCGTTCTGAAGTAAAAGTTTATTGCAGCTAACAACATTGTATGACGAATAAAAGTGTTTCAAAATGACTCTCATTACAGGCGTAACAAAGCCGAACACTGTTGTGTCACGAATTTTTGGTATGCTGATAGATTTCAGATTTATCAGCAGCTTAAATCTCATTCTATGACGATCCCTTGTATTTTATCTCAGAGAGAACATCACACTGATTATTCGTTAATAACGGAGAAAATTTGCTTCGGCGCCGAGGATCGAACCCAGGACCCCCTTTCTACGCACTAGGTGTTCTACCACTGAGCTACGCCGAGACTTAATCCACAGCACCTGATCTTTTGGTTTTTTTCTCTTTGTGGTCTTTGAGAATTCTGCTTTTTTTTTTTGCCTAGACCATGTCATATCTATTAACTCGGGAGTTGCGTATCACTCTAGGTAATGGATCTACTGCCTCACAATGAACGCGTCTTCTGAATATGCATCTACATGTGTAGGCCGAGCGACCGCCTCGCTTGTTGTTTGCCTCGCGGTTTTGTTCTTTTGGTAGCTAGGCAAGAATGCAAAGCAGCGTGAGCCACCAGTTAGTGCGCGGACACCGAGTTGGGTGATGGCATCTGGTGAAAATAAATGCAATGATTGCAGGATTACCTAGATTAAACATTTCCACCATAAAATTTTATTTAGCTAACCGAATTTTAGCTCTTGTTTCTGATACGTACAGGCCGTCCCAGCCAGCCATCATTAACCACTTAAGGATTTACATTTGCTGTCCTGTCTGTAAATTGAAGACAATTCTTTACCATCTCTAGTCAGACGGCTCGATGGTTTTTGGATTTGAGTGTTAGTACTGTTTTGGTATTCTCAAAATGTGTGCGAAGTATTTCCCTTTAGGAATAAGATCTTTAGGCCGTCCGCTGAAACGATGGAGTGAGACCGTAACAGGCCACCAGGCTTAATACATGATAGGAATAAGAAGAAGAAGAAGAAGAAGAAGAAGAAGAAGATGATGTCTCTTCAAAATGTTCGATTTAATGTTTTACTTTTTACTTGTGTTAAGTCAGTGTAAGAAACGTCATCAGTTTGCCTAATTTTAATTGTATATTTCGCAAGGTTTTTTGTTTCACTACATTTAGTATTGCTCTACACATCCTTGAAATTAAATTTTTATCTATATATTCTTTTAACGGGTTTGATATACAGACTATTTCAAATGTCAAAATGTTTTATAAATCGCTCAAACTCTGTCAAAAACAAAAACTATGCTCAATGAAAGCAACATTTCGTTCACAATAGCAAGCAGATTAACGTTATAATACCCATAGTCATGAACCTCATTTAATGATGATGGAAGAGTGAAACCTTACGGTACATCGTAATATATAACCTCATTTAAGTTCTTTTGGCAATATTTACGTCTAATGTAACAAATTAATGATATTTTGCTAATCTTGTATGAGTTATTGCATTTCATTTTTCGACTATTTATCCTTCGAAATAATGGTATTGCCTCTGCAGATGCGATTTTGTTTTATTCAGTGTTATTACGAATTTTACAACGTCTTGAAATTCAGAGCTTTAAAGGGCTTGAGAAATGGATCCTGAAATCTTTTCTCATTCTGGAAGGTATTAATAGGTACAGGAAAAATGATTTCATATTTCAATTTTATACGTAACTTCCAGGATCACTCCGGAGTGCACACAGCCCCCTGTAAAATAGAAAACCGGTTCTTTGTGAGGGTGTAAAGGTGGGCGGAGCCTGATACTCATCACATTACTCGCTCGTAGAGAAGTGAAAGTATGTATGTGAGCTTTACCTCCTTCATGCATCTATACGCCGTTAACGATGCCGCGAGTTGTCTTATCGCTATAGTATTAATTTCTTTTAACCGGAAACTTTTAAGTGGGCATCTATTTTGGCAAAATGTCCGTTACTATTTCTATGTGGATCTATGTAGATCCTTAGCGGGAACGCGCCAACGAAACCCTCTACATATCATTGCTCCTGAGAGGCAACGGGCAGATGTAACCCGCAACATATCATAAAGGATACAAATAAATAATTTTAATAAAAGTACATGCACAATGCCTTCAATATATTTCATACACATCATAACCTACAAACACCCAAATCCATACATACAATTTCATTCATTAATTTATTCAATCAGTGTTCTGCCTTATGGCAGGTCTTTCACTGTAAACTTAGCATTCTCCAATCCTTTCTATTTTGTCTTCCTCTTTGTCTCCTCATATGAGGCATATATCTTAATATCGCCTATCATCTGATAGGCCTATCTTTTTCTTCCCTGAATTCTTCTCCCGTTCACCATTCCTTCCAGTGCATCTTTCAGTAGACAGTTTCTTCTCAGCCAGTAACCCAACCAATTTCTTTTCCTCTTTCTGGTCAGTTTCAGCATCATTCCTTCTTCACCCACTCTTTCCAAAACAGCTTCATTTCCTATTCCGTCTGTCCATTTCACAAGTTCCATTCTTCTCCATATAGACATTTCAAATGTTTATACTCGCTTCTCTTCACTTCGTCGTAATGTTCACGTTTCTGCCCCATACATGCCACACTCCATACAAAGTACTTAACTAGTCTCTTCCTTAGTTCTTTTCCAGAGTTCCTTTTTATATTTAAAGCTTCCTTGGTCAGACTCCCTGGCAGACTTCCTCAAGTTACTGTTTACAGTAGACAACAAGTATTTGAAGCTGTCCACTTGCTACCAACCACTTAAACGTTACACGTAATTATAGGAATTCTACATCTTTTTAACCCTTAAATTCACAAAGTATTCTGTAGGATACAACAAGTTAATACGCTATATGCTATAATTTTAATAGAAAAATTGAAAAAAATTAGTACGAAATTTAAATTTAACCAAAATTTCACAATACCTCTGGAGATTAATCTAGAGAAAAGGAGAATTTATGAACCCACTAGCCATTATTACAAAACATCTTACAAACGCAGGGATAGAGAAGTCATCGGATTAATGGTGGGCGCTAGAGGGATCATAACAAAACAATTTGTGTCATTCTGTCATAAATTTCGAGTCTCAACAACAACAATTAAGGAAATTTCTATTATAGCTTTGAAGGGTTCTCTGCAGATTTTACGGCGACATTTGTATTTCAATTCAAATTACAGTTGAATTTTCTCAGTCTATTTTCTATATGTATTTTTTATAAATTTTCATTTTGTGAAATATTATCTATTGCAAATTTTAGTTTCTTGCAAACAAATTTCTTGTAAGACATTTTTAATCTAATTTTAAATATTACTGTTTAACATTCTTTGTCTTTGGCAACCTCACCAAGTTGAGGAAGATTGAATTATTATTATTATTATTATTATTATTATTATTATTATTATTATTATTATTATTATTATTATTATTATTACTTACTTACTTACAAATGGCTTTTAAGGAACCCGAAGGTTCATTGCCGCCCTCACATAAGCCCGCCAGCGGTCCCTATCCTGTGCAAGATTAATCCAGTCTCTATCATCATACCCCACCTCCCTCAAATCCATTTTAATATTATCCTCCCATCTACGTCTCGGCCTCCCTAAAGGTCTTTTTCCCTCCGGTCTCCCAACTAACACTCTATATGCATTTCTGGATTCGCCCATACGTGCTATTATTATTATTATTATTATTATTATTATTATTATTATTATTATTATTATTATTATATTAGGTATTATTATATGTACAACATATAAAATATTGACATTGCGATAGTTGTTTTCTTTACAGTCCGACATGGTTTAATAAACTAGTGTAAGAAATGAAGTTTTGCCAATTTAAGGGTTAAACAGTAAAAGGCTATTCTTTTGTGAATGGGGTGATACTGTCAAAGTCTAGTATATACAGTCACGAAGCTCAATACGTAGTAAATATGCATCCATAGATAGTTGCTAACCACTAGGATCGCTACTATCGCCTCATTACAAACAATGCGAAATAGTACCGGCACAGTCTATTGTTCCTAGCATCCTCAAAACTCAAGCTTCGTGACTGTATATACAAGACTGTGATACTATTCCTAACAAAACAAATATAGGGTAAAATGTGTCCTAACTTTTGGATAACCCTATATTAAAATTCAGATTCTATACACTAATTTGCTTGGAAATAAATTATACTGTGTCCTCTAACTTGGGCTTTCTTTCTGCACAACTCGTACATAATTTAATGCAGACTCGAAACTTACATAAACGGAAATAAATTAAATATATATCATTTGTAATCAGCAAATAATAGCATAGACGTCAAGTTGGTAAAAATTCCCCTCCGCAGCAGCAGCAGCAGAGTCAGGTCCATTTTGTATGCAACAGAACCCACACCCCGCCGTTCCTGGTCCATTACGATCTAATCTATACGGGTGGGACGGAACCTCCTCGCATTGAAATTACGACTCAAATTTACCTCGTTTGCATGCATTTGATGAACTTGCTATGAGGAGTGGTGCGGAATACCATGGGGATATGAGAGTAGTACACATAGTTGCCATTAGGTGATGCTGCTCGGGCGGCGGGAGTGCGGGCACGTCTCTCCCTCGTTAAAATGGAACGAAAATCTACAGTGACGTTGAGAGTGGTCATGTCGATTGTCTGGGGACAACGCCTCCTCGCCCTTTCAGGTTTTCAAAACCTTTTACTGTCACTGTCATCCAATCATTCCGATTTCTCTGTATGTATACTCTTTACTATTAGCATTCCAGTTCCACTATATTTAGTCACTATGTCACTTCAAGAAATGGCCTAATTCCATTAGTAGAAATAGTCATCATCATCACCACCACCAGCTCTCTTATCACCATTACTGTTTTCAAAAACATTATCTAACGACGCAGTATCAACTGCGAAGTGATGTAGATTCGGTAGAGTTGGTGATAGTCAAATAGTATTATGATGAGATGATGGATTCGAGTATTCGCCATAGATTACCCTACATTCACCGTACAGTTCAGAAAACTAAACAAACAATTAATTCAGATGAATTCAGACGTTGTCCAAGAGGGTTTTGAACCTATGACCGAGCTCAGTCTCGGATCAGGAGACCAACTCCTCGTTCTCAAGTTACGTCGGAGACCAATTATTATTATTATTATTATTATTATTATTATTATTATCATTACTGAAATTGTTATTATTACATTATTATTTTTTTATTATTAACTTCACCAACAAATTCGTCATCATCGTAATGATAATAAACAAAATCATCACCGTAATCGTCTTCACCATGAGCGCTGTCTTCATTATGAACATCACCTCTGCCATCATCGTCTTCACCATAACCGTCGCAATCAACATACTTATCGTTATCACAAGTACCGTCATAATATTCAATATCATAATAGTTATTACCATAATCACCAATAAAAATAATCATCACCATAACCCTCATAAAAATCAACATACTCGCTATTAACAACGTCATGATTATCAATCATAATTTTATCGTCATCAAAATCGTCATTGTGTACAAAGTGTAAATTAAAATTAAGATGGCATTTATGTTTTAAGGTGACATGTATTTATTTAGCATGACGAGTTATTCCCTTGGTTTGAATTGTAAATTATTTAAAAATAGCTTGTAAGAGGGTCTTAGACTAGAAATGTTTAGTTTAAATGTAGTTCTGTTTATAAGTATGAATAAGAGTGTAATTGTTTGTCCTATTTGAACTGTTGTATCAGTGAAGAGTGGTGAGTCAGTAAAGTTATGGTTTTACAGTGCACTGAATAGTTTCCATCAGTGAAAATTTATAGCGTCAATGAAATGTGTTCTAAAGTGTCAGTGAAATGTGTTATAGTGCCAGTACAGTGAGTGAGATGAGAAAGTGAAAGATTATTATCAGTACCAATGTGAAACTTATGTAGGACCTATACATAATATGTAGGTTGTAACGTAAAATTAGGGTCGCTTATAATATTAGGATATTTTATGTATTGTTATTAATTGTAATTATTGTGTATCATTGTATTATGTATTTTAATTGTATTGTGTATTGTACAATTGTATTGTGTATTATAATTATATTGTGCACTGTTCATATTGTGTGTACCACTGCCACCGGGTTTTCGCCCACTTGCAGTGTAAATAAATACATACATTGTCATAATCGTTATAATTGTCATAATCATCTTTGTCGTCACAACCATCATAATCGTCATAATCGTTTTAATGTACATAGGCTTAATCTTTTCTCTCGCCATAACCATAATTATCATCATAATCGTTATAATGGTCATATTCATCTTTGTCATCAGAACCATCATAATCGTCATAATCGTTTAATGATCTTAATCGTTTTTTGTCGTCATAACCATCACTCGTCATCATAATCGTCGCTATGACCATGATCGTCATAATTGTCATTATCGTAATAGCCATTATTATCTCCATTTCACAATTTTCATAATAATTATGACAATTATGACAATTATTGTCGTAATCACAATAGTCGTCATAACCGTCGTTATCCTAAAAGTAGGAATCACAATAATCGTCATTATAATCTACATTGTCAAAATTGTCGCGATTACCATTATATTCATAATCGTCGTTATTAAAATAGTCGCAATTATAATAATCGTCATTATAATCTCCATTGTCAAAATTGTCGCGATTACCATTATATTCATAATCGTCGTTATTAAAATAGTCGCAATTATAATAATCGTCATTATAATCTCCATTGTCAAAATTGTCGCGATTACCATTATATTCATAATCGTCGTTATTAAAATAGTCGCAATTATAATAATCGTCATTATAATCTCCATTGTCAAAATTGTCGCGATTACCATTATATTCATAATCGTCGTTATTAAAATAGTCGCAATTATAATAATCGTCATTATAATCTACATTGTCAAAATTGTCGCGATTATCATTATATTCATAATCGTCGTTATTAAAATAGTCGCAATTATAATAATCGTCATTATAATCTCCATTGTCACAATCGATTTGTTAACACTGATAATATTAATAAAAGCATAATTTGTAACTTCCACAGAGGTCAACTTGCTTCCGATTGCAAAATAAATACTCTATCACAATGAATGGCTGCATAGTGACCATGACATTGAAAATTATTATATTAAAACAGCTGATGTTGTAGATACCAGATGAAATGAGGGTAAGATGGAGTGTGTTGATGTAACGATAGAGGAAAACGGGAGACCCCGATAAATAGCCTCTGCAACATCCCCTTTGTCCACAAAAATTCCATCAAGATCAGGCTGGGGATCAAACCAGAGCCGCCTGAATGGAAGAGCCGCTCTCGCTTGAGCCATAAACGCGGTGAGAGAGTCATTATTTCTGAATAAATATGAATAAAAGAAAACAATGAGGCTTCCCATTAGGTACTACTGTACGTTCTCAACTCGTGACGATAGATATGTGGCCACGATAACTTTTGCTGAGGCTAGTGATAGGGAATAATATGGACGAGTCGAATCCAAATATATTGTTGTCCATAGTCTCTGTGTTTAAAGAATTCCGCCAATGTAAAGAAGTGAAGTTATATAACTGAGAGTGGGTAGCAATAAAATGATGCTGATACTAATTTTGAGAAGATTCAATGATTAAGTTTTCAAGTGCTCGGTATTAGTAACTAAAGACATCAAATACAGGATGGAAGTAATATAACTATGAGATTTTAACACCTTATTTCTTGGACAGAGAACAAAAAATTATAGCATATTAGTCACAAATGCTTTTCTCAGAAAAAATTCCCTAAATGTTAACACTTTTTACTTGATAAGTAGTATACTTCCGGTTTTGATTTATACTGTTATCATTAAAGAAACTAACTAGGAATTATTTATCCCTTCATAGATTTTAAGTGGAATGGACGGTTTTCTTGCAAATTACATAAAAAGATTAACACGTATTCTTATTTCCTGCCATTAGGAATGTCTGGCAACCCTACTGCGGTAATCAAGGGACGGAATGCCGTTATTCAGACCGTGTGTGTATGTGTGTAATATGAGCCGAAGATGCGTTGTTGCCAAACTACTCAGAATTTCAGGCTAATTTCCTAATTAGCTATGCTCTTAATTATAAATCACATACCTTTTGTTACCTCTCTTCATCTGCACAGTTGTATTAGGCCTACTTTCACTGTGTATTTATAACCATATCAAAATATTGATTAACACTTTTCTTCCATCTTCCTAAATAGTTGAGAACGTAACAGTGGATTATTGAGAACAGATGTAGCTACCATTCTCTCTATTGTTCGTGACATACACAAAAATCACAACGTTTCTAAGGTTATAAGTACTGTCATCTTTCGGCAAGAGTCACCGGTGTACTCAATCGACTAAGGCGCTTGCCAATGAAATTTAAAGTTGCCCTCGGGTACGGGTGCGATCCCGCATGGGCTGATTACCTGGTCGAGTTTTTTTCCGAGGTTTTCCCCAACTGTAATGCGAATGTCAGGTAATCTATGACGAATCCTCGACCTCATCTCGCCAAATACGATCTCGCTATCACTAATTCCATCGACGCTAAATACCCGAATACTTGATACAGCGTCGTTAAATAACCAATTAGAAAAAATCTTCAGGCAAACGAAATGGCAAGAAGAACATCCAATATTATTATTTTAAATGGTTAAATCCGCGTGTCAGTCTTTTAACTCTTTTTATCTCCTGAAAAGTCATACAGATCTAGCCTCTGGAACATTGTGATATTTCTTTAAATGCTTGGCTGACAGTATCCATCGTAATATTTGACATTTCAAAATTTGTATTTTACGATTTGTTTTACTGTCCTTATATTACAATTGTAGAAAGACTGTGGAAAAGACAAAGAGGCCAACAAATTCACTGAAGCTCTCCACATGTATAGACAGTGGACTTCTGACCCCTTATTGATAGACGGAGGACATACATTCATTGCGGGAAATGCATGTTCTGAGGATGAGCTAAGTCTCTGACAACACAAAGCACAGTACACCGACGCCATCTCTGTCAGTGGAGTGGGTACGCAGCCTTCAGGCATGCGAATAATAGCCTGCAGAGCACAATAGACGCCTTTGCAGAGATCTACCCGATTGCTCCAGTCATACAGACAAAATACTTCCCTCCCTCTGAGTGACCTCAAATCTGAAACACTTCCTCTTTGTTGTGAAGGCATCACAACACGACTGTTCAGAATAAAATCTCCATTCTACTGTTTTATATGCATTATGAAGAATGAAACATGTAGTGGGACAAGCTGCGAGTGCGAAATTATTTAAAGGAAGTCTGTGTACTTAGATGTGTTTATAATGTGATATTTCTCTTCTAAATACTCTTCATAATATATTGCGCTTATTGAATTCGAAAAAAAAAATTCATTTAAAGATGATGGAGTATTGCCGGAAATAACGTAACATAGAGGTCTACTAATATCAATAACAATGTACAAAATGAAATGTGTCCTTTTTATAAAAAATATGTGTATTCCTTGTATTTTGTGGTCGCAAAAACGAATCTGCAGTAAGTTTTTGTCGAGCACGTACTGTTTCTCCAAAATAAAAAGTTATTTAATGTTAGTAAAATGTTGCACGTATGGGATGCAACATGTCACTGAAAGTACATTTTCCTGACAGTCACCTGGACTTATTTCCAAAAAAAACCTTGGTGCTGTAAGCGATGAACACAGGGAGAGGTTTCATCAAGAAATATCTACCTTCGAAAAGCGCTTCAGTGGAAGGTGGAATACAGCTATGCTGGCTGAATATTGCTGATCACTCATCAGAGAAATGGCAGAAGCTATCTACAAACGTAAAAGATAAAAAAGAAATATTTTAATCTGTGAATTTTGGCCAAACAAAGGTTGCTTTTTATGCTACTATAACAAATTTGTATAAATATGTAAAGTACGTGTACTATAAAAATGGTACGTGTTACAAAATTTTGTTGTACAAAAATGAACTCAGCACCTCTCATTTAGTTAAAATTGCATAGTTTCATCTAAAGGACAGAAATAAAGTTTAAATTTGTTGTCCAATGTAATTGATGCCATCACAAAACCACCGAAAAGAGTTAAAAACGCTATAAATTTAGCGACACATAACATTAAATGAGTGGGTGAGAAATGAATAATGCTGAAACTATCAGGAAGAGAAAATAAATTGGCTGGGTGACTGATTGTGAACAAACTGTATACTGAAGGATGCACTGAAAGGAATGGTGAACAGGAAATCCGATAGTAGGTAACATTAAGATGTATAGATCATATACGGAGACCAAGATAAAACCGAAAAAAAGAAAAAAGAAGAGTGTAGAATGTTGGGTTTGCAGTGAAGGAACTACCCTTAAGTATAAAAGTATATTAATTAATTAATGAATGAACACTAAATTAATATAAATATAACTTTTTTCAATTTTGTCGTAAATTTCGAAAATAACCATGCACTTAAAAATAGTGGAGCGCCACGACCGTATTGCAAAGCTCAGCATGGATAATTTTTAGGGTACCGCAATAATAACTGTAATAATTGGCATCAGTCATCACAAACCACTATAGGTCCTAGTGATAGTGTTCTTCCATATCTACATCATAGGATAAATTACATTCATACTTATCAAAACATGCAGACAAAACTAGTCCAGCAAGTAAATTTAGCCTAATATTTATTTACACAAATTATAAACTTAATTGTTGTACCTTCACACAAAGACACAAGACTGGATGTGTAGGAATCAACGGTGTAAGTCATAATAGTAATTGGGTTCATTACAAAACCTCTAAGCATTAGAAAATTTGATGTTGATTCTAACGAACATATCCTGGAAGCTCAGATATTAATAGTATATCCAGAAACATTTAAAATCGTCCGCACGCTACTGAACATACTCAATTTATCCTAGAAGGAAACAAAACATAAACATCACTTTCAAATAACATAATACAACAAACAACTTAACACAACATAACGTAAACATAGCATAAACATAACACCATGACATAAAGTACATACAATATTAATATGTATTCCAAACAATATTAATGCGTATTCCATTATGTTTATTTTCATTTTATGGAGTATATTTTTATGTAACTATATCTTTTGATCTCATTATGTACCTAAATCGCATCTGTATATAATTATTTAAATCCGATCCAATTGTATGTTCAACTATGTAAGCAAGTTTAAATCTGGTTGAGTGTAAGAAAAGCCTTACGGCCTTAATTCTGCCAGGTTAAATATAGCCATTATTATTATTATTATTATTATTATTATCATTATTATTATTATTATTATTATTATTATTATTATATCCCATGAAATTCTCAATGTCGAATAAAGAGACAATGCTAAAAATTAGCAAGAATAAGAAGAATGTGACGACCGTAATGATAATGGTGATGATGATAATGATGATAATGACGATGATGATTATGATGATGTTGTTGCAAAAGTTTGTACCAACAATTAGTGATTGAAACCTTAATTTAATAATTTTCCCCAAATTATAAATATGAGTGGTATATTGTAGCAAACATAACGTCACTGATAAAGCTTGAGAGTACAATAGACCAAACATATAGTTTTTGTTGACAAACGAAATGTAACGCCACTAAGTTACTATCATGTGGAGCCGAAACTAGAGCTGAAACAAAATAAACTAAACAAGACGGTTACTAAAATAGTGAAGAGACAAATGGGTTGAAGGAAAACTCCGGGAAAAACCTCAACCAGGTAACTTGTCACTCCAAACCAGGATTTGAATCCTGGCTCGCTCGATTCACAGTTAAACATGATAATCGTTACTCCACAGCGGTGGGAAAGAATGAAAAGTTAAGAATTCCTGCTCAACACAACTGCACAAAATACTACCGTATTAACGCTCGAATAAATTTCTGCATGTTATTTTATTAAAAACTTACGAAGAAATATGTAAACTTATATTTGTGCTAAAAAATAGGCTATTAATTTTTTATTCAACCATTTCTTTGTTAGTTGCAATAATCCTGGGAGCAACAGCTGGCAGAGGACTATGACCGATTGCTGGCCTGACGTCCACAAGCCTCAGCAGAGATAAACGATCATCCAAAGAGTACAGAAGTATTACCACAGTCCAGTATAACAGTCACGAAGCTCAATACGTAGTAAATATGCATCCATAGACAGTTGCTAACCACTAGGGTCGCTACTATCGCCTCATTACAGACAATATGAAATAGTACCAGCACAGTCTATTGTTCCTAATATCCTCATAAACTCGACTTTCCTGACTGTATATACCAGACTGTGGTATTATCGTGTGGTTAGAACAATAATCCCCCACCAGCCATCATAGCTGGTTCACACTATTATACTATTACCATAAGATAATCCTAAAATCAACAAAAAGCGCATATTTAGAGCGTAATGAACTACAAAAAACAATAGAACATAATGTATCAGGTGCCCTACATGAATATAGTACATTATGTGATAGCAAATATATCCACAATCAAACTGCAAAACAGCTAAGATTATAGCGGAAAAATATGTGTCATGGTGACGACTGCATCTTCATTAGGCCTATACGTTCTATGTGTTCCTCAGTAACTCCGTTATTTTATCGTATTTGAAGGATACTACATTATACAGTTTATTTTCTTTGTCTAATATCATAATACACATAATTTAAACAAAATAAAAACAGAAACTCTGGTTTTGTCCACTGAACACAAAATTCGATATTTATACAGAGCGGTCAATGTCATTCTCTACAGCACTCGGCGGCAAGCAGGCCCGGCGTCAGCGCTTGTCATTTCCGGTGAACGGGGTCCGCTACAGTCGCTAGAATCGGCTATTAAAATTACAGTATTCATATAGTTTACTAACCTTGACTACAGAAGTGTTTAAAATGATGTCACTCTGCTGCAACACATTCCTGATAACTGCAAAGGAAATTGGCATTTACACTTGCAAGTTCGTCTTCTATAATTCTCTCGATTTCTCGTACAATACTGTCTTTAAACTTATGCATTGTGTGCGGATTGTCTTTGTATACTTTAATTTTTAGATTTCCCCATAAAAAATCGCAGGCTGACAAACCAGGGGACCTAGAGGCCATAATCCTCTACTAATAACCCTGTCCTCGAATATTTCGCATATCAAATTCAATGTTTCGGCTCCTGTAGGGGCAGTTGCTGAATCCTGCTGGAAATAAGCACTCTAGCACTCGATATCGGTTAACTGTTCAAAAAATGAGTTGAGTATTTGTGTTCTGTATCTGTCACCATTGATTGTATCGTCAACAAATATAGGGCATATAATCCTATGTGGAGTTATAGCGCACCATACACCAACCTTGTCATCATGTAAAGGAGTTTCATGAATGAGATGAGGATTTTCTGTACTTCAGTATCTATTGTTTTGCGTTATAACATGGCCATGTAAGTGAAGCCATGCTTCATCTGTGAAAATAATTAGGCTACAGTAGAATCCACAACGCCATCGGCAACACTTTGTAAAACCTAGTTACAAAAATTCAAACGACTCACCTTATCTCTAGGCTGTAATTCATGCACTATTGTCACTCTCCAGGGCTTAAATTTAAGAATTTTAGTGGCTCTAAATGCTGTGGTTTCGAAACACCCGTATCTTGCGAGAGATGGCGGAGAGATTTTTGAGAAGACTGTTCTAACCTTTCTCCTGTCTCATCGAGTTTTTCCTCAGTAAGTACGCTTGGGTTTCTCTTTCCACGTTTATTCAGAACTGACTGTTTCTCTAAACTTTTTTTATGAGGTTTAATATAGTCGTCCCACGTGGAACGAGAACACCAGGAAATTTCGTCGCGAAACATCGTGACACTGTTTCACAATTTTTCGTTATCAGGTAACACACAAAAAGATAAATCCTTTGTTGTAATGTAAACTTTTGTGGTGCCATATTAACCCACAATCTTCAATCTTCACCTAAGACGTACGTACATCAAAACAAATGTCAACAGAGCTCATAAGCAACTGAACTGCAGCTCTCAGTTGCATGTGATCATGTGTTGTGACCTTGAAGGCAGTAAAGAGAGAGAAGGCAGGGACAGAGAGAGAAAACTGTAGAGTGCGATTGTAGCGAAACCCGTTCACCAGGAATGACAAGCGCTGACGCCGGGCTCGCTTGCCGCAAAGTGCCGTAGAGAATGTCATACACCGTTCTGTAGTTCAGACCTCTCTTCGGACAGTTAACTAAACAAACAACATAATCCAAAAAGCAAGCTATTATTTGAGTTCATTTATAAATTTCACTGTTTAAGTATGGTATTATAATTGCACAATGTTACATAGAGTGTATCTTCGTACATTGTAATAATTTACAAGTTTCTCTATATTTATGAAAATAAATATTTACATTATATCCAAATGTTAATTTGCAATGTGCCTCTGAGCATGTTTATTTCTTTACAAGTACCTAGCAGCATAAATCAGACTATTGAAAAACTTACTACTTCGTGGAAATTCATCCACTCAAAACAAGAGGCAGTCAAGTGCGCTTCATCTTTCATGCTCGGAGGCAGTGAAAAATTAGGAGTATACTGTAGTTTTGTTAATTCGGCCACAGAAGACGGTGATATTATGTTAGTCATACACAGAATGAAATTCATGACCGTAAAAAATGCTGCTTGAAAGCGACATCATATAAGTAGCAATTGATTTGTCATATTGAATTATTTCAACGTTACAATTGCTGGTTTGTTAAAATGTATATATGATAACATTATGAAATTTTTTCTTTTGTTTTGTGTGTTTCTGGAAAATATAATTTGAATTAATGCTCCGCCATAAATGATGTAACTAAAACCTTGTGCATCCCTCGTGTTTATCCTACGGCTCGTCCTTCTTCCACACATTAGCTGCACTTTGTTTACATTTTCACTGTGCCTAAACGAGACGCTTTACTGTAATACACACTAAAAGTCCACACGAACTCTATTCGCAAATGTAATGAAAGCAAACAGTTATGCATGTTATGGCACTGTACTTAGGCATTTAAAGAGATCAAATGTAGTTCCAAACATGTTGCTCTCAGCATTCCTAATAAGTGCAATTTACAATTAAAGTAATTATGAATTAATTAATTACAGTAATTAATTCCATTTCCAAGAAATAATATAAAATAACTATCGGAAATAAAACAGATTAAACAGGATCATGATTTGTAACTGTTGCTGTGACATATAGGCCTAGGACCTACAGCCTACACATAACCAATGCCAATTAAAATGCTTACATTACAAAGCCAATTGCTCTCATTTACAATACATGAAATTGAATTTAAATTCGCCACTTATACTTCATTATCATATCACATTCAACTTGATGAATCGATATCCTCTATTGTGACTCATCTAATCAGAGTAGAGTACTAGTCGTAATAAAAAACTACCCTAGTGGCTAATCTTCCGTATGGATGTTGGAAATTCACCGTTTAAGCAAACAATTAGCTAAATTAATGCTATTGTAATGTCACAAACAAAACAAAAAGCGAACATATCTTTAAATATATGTACAGTAGTTGTAAAGCTGCATATGCCTCAGACTGTACTTACAAAGAAGCCCCCAGAAATTAATTGAAACGGAAATGTATAAAGTGTAAAGGAAAATATTCAATTAGGTTACAAAATAATTTTATAAAAGCAAAGCCTTAGGGAAAGTGTCGCTTACAGTCTTTGCAATGTAATACAACGTTGGAGAAAAGTAGTTAGACGAATAAATGTATTTACTTTCTAAGCAAACAATTAGACAAATTAATTTTATTGTAACGTTACAGAGAGACAAGAAAAGCGTTAATATCTCGAAACACATTTAATTGAAACGCTTCGTGTTGTTCTAATTACACTTACATGAAATTATATAAAAATTATAAGAAAATAATTGATACTAAATTATAGGTCAGGCCTGCACAAACAGCGCTCAACGAGCGCGCGCGCTTCGCCGAAACGGAGAGGAAGATACGTCAGAATGACATAGACTTGCTGTAGGTAGAGGAGAGGGAAACGACACTCAGTTTTCTAGTGGAGTGCAGTGTGTAGGCCTATTCTCAGTAACTCTTTCACGTTGCTTACCTACTGCTACAGTACAGTATGGAGGAATCTAAAAGACGGAACATAACATTTAACGACTTACAGCTCGAACTTATTGATCTTCAATGTGACCTAAGGGCTAAAGATCGTTTGAATAATATTACTAACCTGGTTGAGTTTTACAAGACTAAACATTAGCAATAATATCCACGGCTACACACGCTGGCTGTGAAAATGATTGCTATGTTTGGCTCAACATTTATATTTGTGAGCAACTGTTTTCTACAATCAACTTTAATAAAGGCAGACCTCGAACATCTGTAACTGATGTTTCATTATGATCAGTAGGCTACTGTTCCTTTCAGCTGCCAACAGCATAAAACGTCGTTTTGATATACTGATAAATAAAAATATAACAAAATGATATTGTACATTTAAGTAGCTATAGAATTTCTATTACTTCTGTAAAATAAATATCTCTTTATTAATTAATAATAGTCGAAGATAGTTTTGCGAACACTGAACGGGAATTAATTTCATAAGCAATCGTAATGTAGTTCCTTTTGTGTTTATTTTGTACGAGAGCACCCCTTCTTCCAGCCCACCCTTATACAGAGCACAGCTAATATCTGCATTCCGCTCATGAGCTGTGAGCCGGCTCGGAGAGCGCAAACCTTATGCAGGCCTGTTATAGGTCATTACAAAATATCCAATAATCTCTTCCTACTATCTAACATTATTTTAAATATATTAACATTCGATATATTTCAATTAAATTCTGCTACATAGTTTGTATTTCACTGTTTAATTAATAGTTCATAGTATTTTACTGTTTAAAACATAAGTAATTCTTGTATACACGTAACTTTAATTGAAATAAACTGTTTTATTCTTTGTAGCTTGTAAGTTCATTCATACGTATGTATGCTTTTTGGAGGTTGAGTGGAAGAGAGGCCTTACGGCCTTAACTCTGCCAGCTAAAATTTATTATTATTATTATTATTATTATTATTATTACTATTATTATTATTATTATTATTATTATTATTCGCTCTAGAATATGGCATTAGGAAAGTACAGGGTAACAGGTGTTTGGAATTGAACGGGTTACATCAGCTTTTATCTATGCGGATGACGTGAATATGTTAGGAGAAAATCCACAAACGATTAGAGAAAACATGAAAATTCTACTTGAAGCAAGTAAAACTATAAGTTTGGAAGTAAATCTCGAAAAGACAAAGTATATGATTATGTCTCGTGACCTGAATATTGTACGAAATGGAAATATAAAAATTGGACATTTATCCTTTGAAGAGGTGGAAAAATTCAAATATCTTGGAGCAACAGTAACAAAACGTAAATGACAGTCGGGAGGAAATTAAACGCAGAATTAATATGGGAAATGCCTGTTATTTTTTGGTTGAGAAGCTTTTGTCATCTAGTCTGCCATCAAAAAATCTGTCAGAAATTTATAAAACAGTTATATTACCGGTTGTTCTGTATGGTTGTGAAACTTGGACTCTCACTTTGAGAAACAGAGATTAAGGGTGTTTAAGAATAAGGTTCTTAGAAAAATATTTGGGGCTAAGAGGGATGAAGTTATAGGAGAATGGAGAACTTTTCTCAACGCAGAACTACACGCATTGTATTCTTCTTAGGAACATTAAATCCAGACGTTTGAGATGGGCAGGGTAATGTAGCACGTATAAGCGAATCCAGAAATGCATATAGAGTGTTAATTGGAAGGCCTGAGGGAAAAAGATCTTTGTGGAGGCCGAGACGTAGATGGGATGATAATATTAAAATGGATTTGAATGATTTGGGATATGATGATAGAGACTGAATTAATCGTGCACAGGATAGGGACCGATGGCGGACTTATGTGAGGGCGGCAATGAACCTGCGGGTGCCTTAAAAGCCATAAGTAAGTAAGTATGTAAGTATTATTATTATTACTATTATGATGATGATGATTATTATTATTATTATTATTATTATTATTACTTACATCACATTTATCCACTTTTAGACCTTTTACTTTAACAACTCGTTCCTCTCCATCAAATTTGTCACAATCCGCTTGGTGTTTCAACTCGTAATATCGTTTTATATTATACTTTTTTTTTTTACAAGGAGGTATTGTTTGTATACTAAGCAATGTAAATGATTTGCTACAAGCGTACATAAGATCACATTTTCTCATTCTATGTATTATATTAAAAATCTATGCAAATTAAGGGGATTCAGAGCGGATCATGTATATGGATTTAGACTCAGCCTTTTCTTGGACTCCCTAAGTTTTTACATCTCCGCCTGCCAAAGCACTGTGCTAGCAGCTCGGACCACGAGAGGCCCTGGGCCCGAGCTCGTGGCAAACCTGTGGCAGCTGCCACCAGTGGCCGAGCTTGACATGACTGATGTAAGCGATCAAAATACTCACTACTGGTGCTCTGAAAATCCATATCGTGTACAAGAAATCCCTCTTCATTATAGAAAAGTTGGAGTTCGGTGTGCTGTTAGATTAAGACGAATAATCGGTCGATTTTTTTACGAGTAGAACACACTTTGCCTACATTGCTCTTAAACTGAGCATTTTAATTATATTGTCAGATTAAATATCGTATATACCGGTAGAATAAATGAAATCAGAAACATTACATTGGCCGAACTTAATCGTGTCAATCAGAATGTGTTTTCCCGACACAACGCCTATTTAGCCGAGGGAGGATGACATTTCGCCTGGGTAGCATAGTCGGTATAGCGCTGGCCTTCTGTGGTCGAGGTTGCGGGTTCTATCCCGGCCCAGGTCGATGGCATTTAAGTGTGTTTAAATGCAACAGGCTCATGTTAGTAAATTTACTGGCATGTAAAAGAACTCCTGCGAGACAAAATTCCGGCACACCGGCGACGCTGATATAACTTCGGTAGTTGCGAGCGTCGTTAAATAAACCATATTTTAAAGGATGACATTTCTAGCATCTTCTATAAGGTACGATTTGATACACGTTTTAAGTAGCGGGGTTAATGTACGAGTGCTGCCGGCTACGACATGCCCAATCACAGAGAACCAAAACACAGAGTCAGCGGTCATTACGTATAATAGAAGCCCTGTATATAAAACTTTAAAAGAAAATATTCAATTAGGTTACAAAATTATTTTATAACAGAACAGTATTATGGCAAATTTACAGCTTATATGTGTGATGTTGCATAATATTGGCTAAAACGGTAGAATAGAAAACGAGTATAATAACAATAACTTAAAACAACTAAAGATGGAAATAATAATAATAATAATAATAATAATAATAATAATAATAATAATAATAATAATAATAATAATAATAATAATAATAATAATAATGAGGATGGAAGTTTAAAAAAGAGAGAAGAGTAATGAGGAAATAAAGCCGTAGAATTGAGTGTGTTATGAAAATACATAAGGAATGTATAAACACAAGTGGAATAAGAAACATAAAAGAAGAATTGAGCATCATCATCATCATCATCATAATCCATCGCCTAAACTATGACTGATACGAATATATACAAAATGCCGATATAACTTATTCCAAATTATTTCTCCTTGACCAAGATTTAGAGACATTTGAAACAGTGAATGTAGTACAGTGTAATACGTTTCGGAAGAGAAAATAAAAACGCTGTAACATGAAAACTATTGCTGTTCATTTTTCAGTAATCTGTAAACACATTCTAGAAGCATGGAATGAATTGCTCACATTAGACCTCAACGTAGGTATCACTGTCGCTTACACAACACAATTCATATCGTGAGGCTTATTTTTCCCATGTGTGATTTAACATCTCAGAGGTAGTTTTTGCAAACGCTGAAATCATCCTTGCTTTCAGATCCTCAATATCCCTGGGTTAAGTGCATAGACAATCATTATTGTTCACATAACCCCACACAAAGAAATCGAGTGGCTTCAAGTGTGAAGGATTTGGACGTCGTGCAATTGACTACTATAACTATTATTCATATTCGTGAATTTTATTCACGAATTTCTCTTCCTCAATGAGGTGATGCACCATTCTCCTGGAACATCATGCCCATGTTGTTTTCTTGTTGCAGCTATGGTATGAAAAACGAAAGTGATCCGTTTCGAGAGATCCCCAACACGTAATGTCTGAACACGTTGTATGCGGCAGAAGTAAACTTTCAGGTATGTTGACAAGTTGTGTTATGACGTAGTTATCTCTGCAAACAGTCCTCTAACATTATTTTTGCGACTTGCTATCATACCAGCACTAAAACCAGCTTCGGTTTCGACAACAAGTCTATGTTTACGAGTGTATGGCATGTTGAACTGAGACTATATTTTCAAAATTTGCGAACTACAAAACAAATTTTGCTATTATCATGCAGTACGTTTTATTTAGTCAGTCGTTGCTAAAGGACAATCTGAGTTCTTTTGTTCGTAAAATATTGATACAAAAGTCCCACATTTTAACATAAGCTTAATATTATTGACAATAAAATACACAATTTGGTTAATTTTGAACAGTGTTCATTAAAATTCATAAAATGCGATGAAATTAAAAAAAAACAATATAGCAGTATGAACACGTGTGTTTGTTAAGCTTCTTTAATTATCATACATGTTTCGGGGATTACATCCCCATTATCAGTGATGCTGAAGACTGTAATAGAAATATTTAAAAATACTAATTACAATAATTAAATAATATCATTTGTTTCAATTAAAAATATGTTAAAAAATGAGAATGTTTTAACTTTAAGCTGCAATTATTACACAATATCGTTTGTTTTGAATTTAAAAAGTGTTAAGAAATGAGAATGTTTTAAATTTATAAGTAGTAACTACTGATATAAAAATTGAATTGACATGTTGTAATATGTCTGAATTATCGTAAACGTTAAAAACATATAAGATCACTTTACAAAAAAAAAAGAGAGAGAGACGAATAATGAGCAAATTACAAATTGGTTGGTTGACTCACCAGAACGATTTCAGATATATATCCTCCTGCGTGACATGATGTGGACTGACTATTGCGTAAGTTTAAATTTTATTGCATTTTACTTAATATTATTATTCGGATTTAACACTATGTATTGTGGATCCCTATCACCACGGCATGGCGCGTCCTCAGGTTGCGGATCGAGGAGACGGCCTCCAGATATGGAAGGTAGCTGTGAATATATTTAATAAGCAGTCGCGGACAGCCGATGAGAGGTGGTCCTCCAGCTTGGAGGTTGGGCGAAGGGCTAACAACCCATCACCTTAAAAAAACAGCATGTTACGAAACCTTCAAATAAGCCTCGGAATGGGACTGATTCTCTGGCTATATTACCGGTTGTTCTTTATGGTTGTGAAACTTGGACTCTCACTTTGAGAGAGGAACATAGGTTAAGGGTGTTTGAGAATAAGGCGCTTAGGAAAATATTTGGAGCTAAGAGGAGTGAATTTACAGGAGAATGGAGAAAGTTACACAAGCCAGAACTGCACGCATTGTATTCTTCACCTGACATAATTAGGAACATTAAATCCAGACGTCTGAGATGGGCAGGGCATGTAGCACGTATGGTCGAATGCAGAAATTCATATAGAGCGTTAGTTGGGAGGCCGGAAGGAGAAAACCCTTTGGGGAGGCCGAGACGTAAATGGAAAGATAATATTGAAATGGATTTGTGGGATGTGGGATATGATGATAGAGACTGGATTAATCTTGCCCAGGATAGGGACCAATGGCGGGCTTATGTGAGGGCGGCAATGAACCTCCGGGTTCCTTAAAACCAGTAAGTAAGTATTCGGATTTAAGAGCTAAAAGCCGTCTTTCCGTTGCCAAATGTAATAGATACCTA
This sequence comes from Periplaneta americana, assembly GCF_040183065.1. NCBI lineage: Eukaryota > Metazoa > Arthropoda > Insecta > Blattodea > Blattidae > Periplaneta > Periplaneta americana. The sequence goes on from NC_091133.1 coordinate 24,208,116, forward strand.
TCTTCAGCTAAATATTCTTCCATGTTTCAGTTGACATTCTCAAGAAAACCATGGACTTTCTTCTTCTCCCTTGAGGTGTCCAATGGTGTAATTTCTTTGGTCATTGCACTTCCATTCTGAGAAAATGTCTAAAACATTTCAGTTTCTTTTCTTCAATGCGGTCTAATATTGACACTTCAGAATGTAGGTAATTTATTACGGATAGTTTGTATTCGGAATTTTCTGAAATCTTCATACGCTAGTCGATCTTATCAAATAATCATTTCCAAATTCAGAAGTTTCCTTCGGTCTTCCTTTTTCAACATTCAAACTTCACTTCCGTAACAAGTTATGTATTCAACTACTGTCGTTCCTAAACGTTTCTTAATTAGAGGGGAGCTTTGTTTGTTCTACCGTACAGAATTTAAGCAGCCTAATATCTGTCTTCCTTTACGAATTTTATTCACTATTTCTTCGGAATTTTCTCCATGGCTATTTACAAGTACTTCTAAATATGTAGTAAATTGCTTCGCTTGTTTAATGCTAGTAATATTTCCTAAAATGATTTGGAATTTTAGACCTGTGTTAATTGTAATATATTTAGTCTTACTGAAATTTAAGATATTATTGGAACCAAAATAACTGTTGTCACTATTGATATAAATTTTATTACGATTTTATTTTGTATGTTCCCGAACGGATCACACTGTAATCAGCTGTTTTAATGTGACGCATAACAAGCTTTAGAATTGGCAAGAAGGAAAGAGAAAGATTACATTTATTGCTAATTTATATTTATCAATAACTTATAGCTTATTTTAACATTCAATGCACTTTTCCGCTCTGTTAACATCAGGAAGTGTTGCTCTTCTGAGGACGTCTTGTTCTTTTATGCGCGCAGCATTCATTTATTCATGAGAGCGAGAAATTCGTTCCTTGTGTTTATTTTTGTACTTTTCGCCTTTCATCCACCTTCACAGACAAAAATCGACAGAATTAAGATCTGGAGACGTTGGTGGCTAATACACATGACCACCTCGGCCGATCCATCGTTAGGAAAATGTTAAATTTTAGATATTGTAATAGAGGTATGGTATTTTGCCGTCACAGCTCCGAACTGTGATAGGCCCGAATAAATCATTGTGATAGATAATAATGATTTTGTCACAGTTTAAATTTTTTATTCGGATGATTCTTCGCGAAATGTCAACAAAAACGTTTAGCTTTGTAAGTAAAATTGAATTCATGATCATATTTCGAATACTTAGAATTTATAAAACAGTTATGTTACCGGTTGTTCTGTGAGGTTGTGAAACTTGGATTCTCACTTTGAGAGACGAACAGAGATTAAGGGTGTTTGAGAATAAGATGCTTAGGAAAACATTTGGGGCTAAGAGGGATGACGTTACAGGAGAATGGACAAAGTTACACAACACAGAATTGCAAGCATTGTATTCTTCACCTGACATAATTAGGAACATTAAATCCATGTAGCACGCATGGGCGAATCCAGAAATGCATATAGAATGTTAGTTGGGAGGTCGGAGGGAAAAAGTCCTTTGGGTAGGCCGAGACGTAGCTGGGAGGAAAATATTAAAATGGATTTGAGGAAGGTGGGATATGATGATAGAGACTGGATTAATCTTGCACAGGATAGGGACCGATGGCGGGCTTATGTAAGGGCGGCAATGAATCTGCGTGTTCTTTAAACGCCATTTGTAAGTAAGTTTGTTGTAAGTAATTTCAAATACTGCCTACTCCATTGAAGTTTGTGAGCTGTGAATTTTTTTTAGTAGTTTATTTTACGACGCTTTATCAACAGTTAGGTTATAGCGTCTGAATGAGATTAAGATGATAATGCCGGTGAAATGATTCCGGAGTCCAACTGTTAACCGAAAGTTACCCAGCATTTGCTCATATTGGGTTGATGGAAAACCCCGGAAAAATCTCAACCAGGTAACTTTCCCCGGCCGGGAATCGAACCCGGGCCACCTGGTTTCGCGGCTAGACGCTGTAACCGTTACTCCACAGGTGTGGGTCTGTCAGCTGTGAATGTGATTCTCGTTTTGTTTCAGTTGGAGGCCCTAAATGTGTAAACTCCATGTTGCAAGAATCTTTTTAAAGTCAGGTCGACAATTCTCTAGTATGAATCTACGACGATATCCAGATAGGTGTAAGAAAACCCCAGAGAAGAAGCGAAAAGAAGGGGAAGAAAACAAATCTGTACAATTCTTGGATAACTGGACGAGATTTTCTGACTCCCAGAAAGGGAGGCCTTTCCTTTAAATTGGAGGTAAGATTCTGCATAAGCATACAAAGGCCTCGTGCTCCATAACCACGGCGCGAGACGGAGCAGGCAGTCAGGGGACGCTTTCACCGCTATCCCCCAGGGAAAAACGTCGCTGGTTCTGGATAGCGGCGAACATCTCCTGCCCTCCGGCTTTCTTACAGTTGCGTTTGTATCAAATGAAGTGTTTCTGGGCTCGGTTCGTGTAAGACTACTTTGTGAAGTCTATAAAACTACTGTTTAGTAGAACACTATCATTTGTGATGTACGTAGGCTATGTACAATTATATTGACGTGCGTTTACTCTTCAACAAGAATTACAAACAAGGCTGTTCAAAGATCTTTTATGCAGAATGATGCCATAATCTGCATAATACAGTATAGCCGCATATACATCTATATATTTGCAAGGAACTCTATTTCGACCATTTTGGAATGGGACAGCCATGATCGACTTAACATCGTGAGGCACTAGTACACCCCTTAAGTCTGAGTTTACTGCCATCCCTAAGTCCATTGGATACTGAGAAGTAACTATTGGCAACATCTAACTGCTTGTGATGTACAATAGACGCCAGGAACTTCAAGAGAGTGGAGTGGAATTTCTTGTGTCTTTGTAATGTTTACTCGTGATAGAGTGCTTTGAGTTTGCAATATAATCAGAAAAAAATGTGCATTAAAAATATCAGTGACAAAGAAATACAAAAAATTATGTTTAAACAATAAATTTAAAAGCACTACAGAATGATCCGTTTCCGTGAATGAAGTTAAATATGCGTCGAAATTATATTGGGAGCGCAATAACAGTAAATTTAGTAGCAATATGACCTTTAAACATAGGACTTTTTAAGAAAGCAGATAAAGTTGGAATTTTAGTGACACGTAAAGAACAGTATTACATTTAGTATATAAATTCAATAGTTGAATAAAATCCACTTTAGAATGAGATGCAAATGTGTTTCTTGCAGTCGAATAGTTAGCGCAGTTGGTATAGCGCTGGGCTTCTATGCCCGAGCTTGCGGGTTCGATCCCGGGCCAGGTGGATGGCATTTAAGTGTGCTTAAATGCGACAAGCTCAATGTCAGTAGATTTACTGCGAGACAAAATTCCGGCACACCGGCGACACTGATATGACCTCGGCAGATGCGAGCGTCGTTAAATAAAACATGACATTTTTTTTTATTTCTTGCATATTTTCGTGTGATAAATAAGCTACAATGATAAAACGCAAAAGACTGATTACACTGTCGATCTCTCTCTCTGGTAAGCGAGTAGCCTACCACTGGTTCATTTTCTGCGTATCTGTGGCGATCTATAGAAACAAAGCATGCCATCAATTGAAAAGAATCGGCATTTACCTTTCAATTTTTTGTTGCTACCCAACTCAGGTAGACAGTGTGCCAGTTTCTCTTGACGAACTAAATGACCATTTTGCAACTGTACAGTCAATAACCTTGGATACGGTCGACAAACAGCAGACAGTTAACGAATTACAAATGACTCCAATTCCGGATAGAGAAATATTTTACTTCACTTATGTCACAGAAACTGAAGTAAGAGCGACAATAAAACGTATTACTTCTAAAGCTGAAGGTGTGGATAATATTAGTATAATATTATTGAAGAAAATATTGGACATAATACTGCCGACATTAACACATATATTCAACGCCTCACTCATAACTTCTACCTACCCGAACCTCTGGAAGAAAGCCTTTATCCGTCCGATCCCTAAAATCAAAACCCCATTATGTGCAAATGATTTCCGTCCAATTAGTATCCTACCTGCCCTATCAAAAGCTCTGGAACGTATTGTTCACAAACAACTAATGAACTATCTAACCGAACATGCCTTACTGGACGAATACCAATCCGGGTTCAGAAATGGACATAGTACGACTACAGCACTACTAAAAGTGAATGAGGATATACGTGAAGCCACGGATGAACGTAAATTAACATTACTGACATTACTTGACTTCAGTAAGGCATTTGATACAGTTGACACGGACCTTCTATTATGTAAATTAAGACTTCTGAATCTTTCTGAAAGTTCTGTTACTTGGTTTGAATCCTACCTTCGCGACCGTCAACAATGTGTCATTGCATGCGATTATTCTTCAAAATGGTGTGTCGTGAAATCTGGAATTCAACAAGGATCAGTTCTCGGACCTTTACTCTTCATGATCTATATTAATGACGTGACTAATATGATAAAACACTGCAAATACCATATGTATGCTGACGACTTGCAAATTTATTTGCATTTCCACCCTGACGAGACTAGTGACGCAGTAAACAAAATAAACGAAGACTTGAATTCGATTTCACTGTGGGCACACAAATTTGGATTAAGGTTAAATCCAGAGAAATCGCAAGCAATCGTAATGGGGCATAATCGTCTACGAAGCACTCTTGATAGCAGTACTATACCACATATAATATTGAATGGGATTATTGTTAAATACAGTGAAACCGTTAAAAATCTTGGCATTTTTATGGATAGCGATCTAAATTGGAATACTCAAGTAACACACATTTGCAAAAAAATATTTTCTCAACTTCACTCCTTGTTTCATATGAAAGAATTTCTACCACTTAGTCTAAAAAAGAATCTTATTCAGACGCTTGTAATGCCCCATTTTGATTATTGCGATTCCTTGCTAACTAATGTAAGTTCACGCTTAGCTGAGAGACTACAACGTGTTCATAATGTGTGCATACGATTCATCTGCAATACTCGTAAATTTGACCATATAACACCTTCCCTCCAGTTACTTTCATGGGTGCGTCTGAAGGAACGAAGAACAATACATTCACTGTCTCTTCTGTTTAGAATCATGCATACTTCTACTCCGAAATATCTGTTATCGCGCTTTCAATTTCTTACAACTCTTCGAAACCGACATCAAGCACTTCTTTCTATCCCTCATCATAGAACGTCTTTATACTCATCTTCCTATACTGTAGAAATACCTCGCCTCTGGAATTCGTTACCTAATGATGTCAGGGACTGCCGGACTTTATCACAATTCAAAATTAAATTGGAAAATTTTGTCTTAGTTAATGTTTTTTAGGTATTGCTAGAAGTATTGATTTGTGTTTTTTTTTCTTTTTAACCTAGATTAAAATTGCAAGTTTCTTGTTTATGTTAGTTAATTAGTTAGGATGGAATTAATTATGATACTTAATCACTCATTTAAAGTTTGTGTGACTGCAACCTGTATATTTTTGTGTGGCTTTACTTTGTTTATAGTGTTTTTTTTCTCTCTCTTTATTTCTTGAGCAGCTTTACTTTGTATATTATAGTGTATTTATTTCTGTTTATTTATATTATTGTATTTGTATTCCTGGTGTTGTGGAAGAGAAGGCCTGATGGCCTTAACTACACCAGAATAAATAAATAAATAAATAATAAATAAATAAATAAATGTTGAATCGATGAGAAAATACATTATTCAATCTCGGATTTACAATAAAGTTAATCCTATTAGGCCTACATAATGTAGTGCTATTGTTGCAAGCAATACCGGCTATATTTCAAACATAAGGGAACTTAGGAAACGGAAATACGATTAGTTGTGGGACAGTTTTTATAAACTTTACGTCTGAATTCGACAAAATTTGTAAACTGCTGTAACAATAGGTTTTTGCTGTGAACTTCATGTAACGAAAAACAGAATCCACATTTCATTTATCCCTATCTAATAATAGACACGAAAGAAAAAAGACGTTTAATTGACTCTAATAATTTTTTGCACTTAGAAATATTTTGATCGTCTACTTGCACAATACATCTTTAAAAAAAAGGTTCCAAATTTACATGACCGGAACTAAACTGTAAGAATGTAGAGAGGTATTCATAATTTGCTTTCCAGATATTCAGTAATTGTGGGAAAAACAAGTTATCTTGCTGACTCGTTATTACTCTTTCACATTCTTTGATTAAGGTTCTGACTTTATCTCCATTAAGCTTACTTGGGATGTTAAAAAGTTTGTCATAAACAAAGAACACTTCGAGAGTTGATGACTTGACAAGCTGATCAACTCGTTCGTTTCCTATTGCCGCCGGTGTGTCTGTATCAATGTAAACAAAAATAGTTTCAATAATGTGGAATAAATTTCGTTATACTCTTAACGGAGTGCGATTTAAATGCTATCTACAGAAACAATGATGATAAACAATGGTCTCTTCGTGCAGAACGACACTGAACATTGAAGGAATACTAGCCTCATTGTTCACAGTTATTCATTCTGTAAGATTTCACATTTTGTTTGCCAACATAAGCGGCACATTCACAGAGGTTCTTTTTGGTACTCCTTCCTGTCGAAATTGTACAGTGGAAGCTCTTAAGCTCGACAGAAATCAAGTTCGACATCCTATAGTTCGACTGCTTACATAGGGGAATTAGACACGCCCCTATACGGGTACTAAGAAATGAGTTTACCATTTGAATGGGAATTGGTTCCGTGTCTTGTAGTGATACTTTTGTTAAAGGAAAACAGAATATTTTATTGATTAGAACATCCATATTGATCACTGATTTTAAATTAATGAACTCTTCTTTTTCTATTTAGAATTGTGCCGTTTGTGAGACGGAACTGTCGAAACCCACTGTGGTACTAGAAGCGCATACCCAAGTCTCGGGGCGGGCAGGAAATGCAAGTACAGTACTGTATTCGTTAATGGATTATCAATAAGAATTTGTATTCATTTCACCTGCCACACCCACTATGTTTATTGGACTGAACTTTCAATTCTGTTTTGTCGAACTTAGGGGAGTCCACTATGAATTATAAAATACCAATTGAAAATAATTTATAACAGGTGCTAAATACAAAGTCCTACACCAAAGAAAGCTGAAAATGTAAACTCCTGAGAAGGACCACTGCACATTGTCTGACCAGAATTAGCACCTCTGAATATAAAAACTGTTAAGCGAAATCGCATAATGGAAACTTCTACTTCTCCATTCACAATGAAAAGGTCCGTCATTCGAACTGCATATGCAGAAGGACTGGATCTCGACTATTACATCTGATTCTGCTCTTTCATACATTTTATGGCTAGCGAAAAGAGGTCTCTTTTTTTAGTTATCGCAGTCGAAAAGTTTGCTGTTATGTGGGCCACTTTTTATACGAATCCACTAGGCTTCTGAGTGCGCTTCTACCCGTAGAGAAATTATTGCACATAACGTGCCACTACGGAAAGAACCACACTGAGCCGGTGAACGGGAAGAAGAGGGTTTGTGTGCAAGGGGGAGGTAGAACTCTACGCTCGCAGTCCCTCTTTTGTGTTGTGAGTGAAATATGCGGCCAAATTTCCGCTTCCCCGCCGCTTAGCTCAGCTTAGATCCGCAGCGAGCAGCGCGGTACTTGAGCGCTGCCCATGACACGAATGGGGACAACAAAAGGGAATTTAAGAAGTGGAGGAGATGAAGGAGGAAACAGGAAAATAAGCATGAAAAAAAAGAGGAGTTGTTGAGTGAGAGTTTGAAAAATTGATGTAAATTTACATAACTTAAGAATAATTACCGCCTCTCTACCTATCTCAGGAATGGAAGTTTATATGTACCATTCAGGAAAATTTCAACCTACAGACGAGTTTACAAAAATATTCAAGAAGCGAGTATAATGAAATGATGCCTTTGTGTACAAGAGATAAAAAGAGCTTCGCATACGTACCACTGTCGGAGATTTTTTTTTTTTTTTTAATTTCTTGATATGTCATTAAAACTCTAGTAGGCTATTTTGAACACAGAAAGTGACGTAGATTCATACGTTGTAGCTGGAGAATACGTTATATTGTTTCTCCTTCTTCGCTGTCATCAATTTCAATTATGATCTGCATTCACGAAATTCGTTAGCTTTAAATTTGTCTCTAAAGAGTTATTATTATTATTATTATTTTTTTTTTTATTTTTTTTTTATTACCAACATTTCGATTTCCTATAAGACTTAGGTTTTCATGATGGTTGTCTTCAGAATACTTTTAGCGTTCCGGAACATCCTACAGCAGTCATGTCAACTGATGCCCATAGGCGCAAGCGCGCGCTTTAGATCTCAGAAGAGCCTGAGCGCTTTACAACGAAGAAGGAAAGAGACAGATAGAAAAGGTAGTATATTTCGCTTGGTCGATCTATATACAAGGATGGCCAGCACTGATTCAATGGATAATGGGAAGAGAACTTATTAAAACTGTATCCATGTTAATTTTTAGATTTATCTGAAAAGTATAAGTGTATTATCAGAATGTGTTTTAATTTTAATGCTCATTTTTCACAAGTTTGTTTTTTTTTTATTCAAAAGGAACATTTTCCCAACTTTTTCATTTACAGATATGTTTATTTAGTTACCTTACAGGTACTGAAACAATGTTTTCGTAAATCTAATCTATCGTAAATACGTAATATTGAAGATAGTGTATTAAAAAATTTAAAAATATTCGCATGGAAAATGTTCGTAAGGAAATGAATTAACAAAGCAACTGCTGTTACATCATAAACAAAAGATATGTGCCCACGTGTTCTAAAAACGTCAGCTCTATAGCTTCAGCAGATTTCGATAAAATAATTTAATATTCTGATGATAGAATGTTGCGCACCAATACCACATTAAAAGCATAATGCGATAAGTGTTTTGTTATGTAATATTAGTTACAGTTAAAACATATACCTAGGTAAATTTGCTTTGTACTATAATATTGTTTTGATTAGTTTATTGATTACTTTTATAAGACTAAAGATACCATCAATATCAGTAATTCCAACTTACCATGTCATACCCAATCTTTTTCTTTGGAATATCACTTTCTTTATGAATGATGTGCTTCGTTCACTTCCTATAGTATAATTGTACTATATGCAATTTATGTCAATATTCCTTCTTAACTCATTATTATTATTATTATTATTATTATTATTATCATTATTATTATTATTATTATTATTATTATTATGTTGTTACTGTTGTTTAGTCAACTGTCTGAAGACAGGTTTGAACCTCTTGAGTAACACCAATAAGGCATCACTCATGAAGTAACTAGGTCAGGAGATAATGGGGTAGGGTGGCCAGGTCCTTTCCCCCTCCAATGCATACATCGCCGATTAGCTACACATTCCACTAATCAGACTTCAGATGCATACAAACAATTGTTCTTCCTCTAACACATATCGTCAAATGAGCTGTATTGTCTGATAATAGATAAGTATACATATCAGCCAGAACCACTATCAGAAGGATTATTATGTTATTAACATTTAAAAGAAAAGTGCAATATTAAGTAACTGGTGTTAGTACTTTTTTTTTACAGACAATATAGAAAATATCAAACAGAAATGAGCCATATAAAAATAACGACATAAAATGTCACGTTCCGTTTGAAGTTTGTGCAGCACTGTTTTCTTAATCCAACAGGCTGCTTATTCATAATATACATAATCCTTTCTCCTTCCATACTTAGCGCTTGATGCCCGTGCTCACGACGTCAAGGTCAGAAAAATGCGCTTGCTTTGACATCATTGTCCTACAAGTTCCATTAACAGGATCGTGACATCCAGGATGTAATGACTGTCTGCTCCGTAGGGTTCATTTGCGTCTGACCAGTACAGACAACTGGCCTACTGAACAGCTTCTACACAGAGATAGAGTGGATATTAAATCTGCAAAGAAACCAGTGCACGATAGAGAAAATAATAATGAATAATAATGAAACTGAAGCTAGAGAGTGTCATGTTAACACGAATAACTACGGAGATATTGAGGTGAATTCCTAGCAATTAAAAGGCGTAAGAGGAATATGTTGATTAAAAGCACGATGTAATTAGAATTTAAAAGTCAAGAAACGGGTCTTCTGGTCGTGTCTGTGCCTATAGTGTCCGAGTTCGATCCCCGGTCAGGTGTGGATGAAATTTGTGGTGGACAAAACATACAATCCAGAGATTTTTCTCGGGAAGCTCCCGTTTCCCTCTTGAATTCCACCGACATTCTTCATTTCATCCTCATTTAATCTATTATCTGTAATAGTAAAAAACAGGCTGGGGTTATGTTAGAGGGTAGTACGGATTTTCGGTGCTGATCAAGAATATAGGCTAAGAAGAGAGCGGAATCTTAGTCACTACTCTGAAGTTAAGTGAGTTCAGAGTTTCCGCAATGAACCAAATGATGACGAAGAGTAGTGGTACACGACGCTCTGCAATGTAAACAGACTACTTCCGCATCAAGGACAACAATCAACAGTATGCGCATTAAAGAAATATTTAAAGAGTAGGGCTGTGTTGTGTATTACGAAAGAATAAACATAGTCTTTGCTGTGAACTTTTAAATTTCAAATATTACTGTTTCACAGGTACTACTTTTAATGAAATGTTTAAGCCTATATTAGAACAATCTTTGATGTAAAATTTTTACTTAAAATGTTACTATATCAGAGGCACTACTCTTAACCACATGTTTAAGCCTACATTACAATAATCTTTTATGTAAAAATTTAACTTAAAAATGTTACTTAATGCAGTGTTTAAGTTCAGGCATGCCAAACTCAGTTGAAAGGGAAAGTATGACGTCAACTTCACTCCAAAACTTTTAGACACGACTGACGTCCATGCATCGCTCTCAATCAAAAACTTGCTTCAGTGGCGGGTAGTACATAAACTCATGTTTAAAAACAATCACCACTCTAAACATATTTTAGGATAAGTTTGATAAGTCCACATACAAACTATTGAACATTCATCTATTTAGTGATTAACTTATAGCAGACATGTCCTGTTTTGCACTAATGTATCAATATTCGGCTGGATTGTGTAAGTACATAGACACAGAGCAAAGACAAGGTGACAATCTTTAACCTCGAGCCTGTAGCTGATTTAGACTATACTGATCCATTAAAAAAAATACTGTTCACAACAATATGTCGACACAGACATTGCAATTATACGACCTTCAATATTTTTCATGTTAAAGTATAATTCTATTACCAATAACTTGTATATAAATCTCGCCCACTTTTCTCTAATGTTTTTATGAAACTGTTGGTAACAAATCGTTTAACCATTTTGTCCTTTATGGAATTTAAAAAATTCAAATAAAGACACAATTCCATAAATAAGCAACACAACAACAACTTTACATAATTACATACCTGTAAGTTTGTTTTTTCCATAATCTTTAATATGAGCAGCATTGAAATGACGTATTATATTATTAATACATAACGTACTGTATATAACGAAATTGAACGAAACATAATAAGCAGTTAACTTTATTATCTCCTTCGACAACAAAATAACCATATTTCCATTCCTCACTGAAGCTGTATCTTGGTACTTTATACAGTGCCATTTTCAAATGTTTGTACTGCTCGTCACTGAATTACGTTCTGCAGGTAACGACTGACTAGGACAGAATGGAAACAGAGTGACGGACAGGAAGTGGAGGAAGTAGGGATGGTAATGTTAGCGCTCTAGGGAGCGCATATTCGGCATCCCTATTTAAATCTATGTTATGTTAATCTTTTTTGCAAAATTTTAACTTAAATACCGGTACAATTGTAACACAGATACTGACCTGAATAAAAATTTTAAACCTATATTACAATAATTTTTGCTGTAAAATTTAACTTAAAATACTGGTACTATTATAACACAGGTACTGCCCTTGTGTACAAGTTTAGTGTGCTTTCCAACAATTTTTTTTAAGTGCTTGTCTTCAACTTTGTTGAATGTTGGCCTGCACCATCATTTCATACAGATCTCTGCTAAATTCATCGGCTAACACTGAATTACTAGTTGAAGGTAGATCGTCAGACTCACTTCTTTCTATCAATTTCAATGGTTTATATATTTTTTAATTACAGTGCTGCTGTAAATATAATCTTTTAGAACAGATTATGTCAGCTTTACATACATTACACACAATTACGTCACCACTTACGCAGGTATACTGTTTTCCGAATTCATCTGTACATTGTTGTTTTAGGCAGCTTTATTTCAACTAGCAGTGCATAATATTATAAACATTGCTAAATTTAAGCATACTGTACTTGTTCAGGAGTAAGGAACCTGTTTTAGAGTGACCCTGTAGTGTGCGTTACTTGTGTTTGTGAGGATGTTGTCTACTGAAGGACACGTAGGCCTATCGTATTTGTATACCCTGTGCACACTTTCATTCTAATGTTGTGGGACTAAAAAAACGGTTTTTAGTACTGAATAATGAAGAAATTGAAGAAAAGAATTGTCATTTTAACACCAACAATTACGTAAATATAAGTTGTCTGTAGTAATGTCACGAGAGGTCTGAGATTTATCTGGGAAATCTCAGACCTCGAGTGGCATTTATTAGGACTATTTCGTGAATAAAATAAAAATGTAAATAATATATCCCTAAAATTCGATCACAAAATGTTAATAATTGTATATTAACGAATACTTAACTTATTCAGACATTATGAAGTTGAAATACTCGTCGATGAATATCGATTACTGCAATAAAGAAATTCGATGTTAGTATTCAGTATTGCCAATTTCGAAAAGCGAAATACGGGTTTAACAATGTTAATTATATGTACTGCACTTTTCTCTTATTATTATAACATAAATACATTTTCATTATCTGCTGAAATCATAATTTAATTTAACAGTAACAGAGGGGACAGCTATATACCAATGCTCATGTATTCACAGCGAGACATGTTGCTACACAGTGAAGCTATTTCTGTATAGAGAGGCCTAATTAAAATATGAATTTTATTACGCCATACGGAAGGTAGTTTGATGAAAAGACCTTATTATTACTATGCAAGTTCTTTGGGTTTGATATGCGATGATGTTACATAAATTTGAACATCTGACTTTCTATTAATTTGTTCCATTTCATTCACAAAATACACATTTTATAGGCTACAATTATAGGTATTGTTACCTGTGGGAGGAGGACCAATGTCAGCTGTGCCTTATTTCGACCGTTACAATCAGTGCTACACGAAAGCATTTTTATAGCTCGACAAACGCATTCTCGCTGTAGTGTGTAACGGAACTAAAGCTGCATCTACACAGTTCAATATTCCAATCGCGTATGCGTGCAATCTGGGAAGAATATTGAAAGACTCAAGTTTAAAAGGTTCGTTCAATTAAGGCCCGATTGTATAAACAATTTAATCTTAGATCAGAGGTTAAATTGATCCTTGTTTCAGCTGAACTTGGAATTTTGTGTTGTATAAAGTCTAATCTGAGATTAATTTGTCTCAAACTAAAGTCAACTTTGACTGAAGAAATTTCTCCGATTAAGTTAGATGATCCAAGTTCAGTTATTTCTTTTCTGTTTGAAATATACGAGTGACAGATGTGCAAATAAAATATCCATTATTATTAATATTAATAGATATGATAGGTACATTTATATATATATTTCTTTCAATTTCTTGCCTTAATACACAAACAATCTTATATTTTATAAGGCTCTATCGTGTTCAGCAGTATCAAATAACATAACCTATAATTATATTATGTTTATAACAACCATTAATAATTAATGGATATAAGTACATTCATAAATTTTCAATTAACTGTATTACTAAACGAAAATTGTGGTTTTATAAAGCTTTATTATGTTTAGCAGTATCAAACACCATAACATGATAACAACTCGGAGAACAGTCAACCTTCTTCTTATTGTCCGCCATTATTTACATTGCACAAAAAACCAGTGTCTCCAACACAGTGTACGGAAAGTCGCCAAAAAGTAGTTGTAAAGTCGCTAGATTTCTCATTATCAACAAAGAAAGATTAAATATTTTCACTATGGGGTGCTAAAAAGGTCACTAAATCCCTATTTAAGCAATATAAAAGTTAAAAGAAATTGTTGTTGAAAAAGAGTTAAAGTCGCTAGATTGGCAACACTAAACAAACCTGTCCGCGCATCTCGTATTTCACCTGTTTATGCGATGTTGCCAAATCCTTTTCACGTGAACTTAGATTGCATTTGAACCAAGGTAATTTGATCGCAGAAAAGTTTTATACAATAGAAGAAGTGTCTGAACTCGGTTCACTTTTCGATCTTCGATCAAAGTTGATCTTTAGTTAGGGAGTTTTATACAATTGGGCCTAAGATGCATGAAGATTTTGTGTCTACATGGTGCGCCGTTTTGAACGTCGTCTTCACTGCGTAAATATATTAATTGATATTAAATATCAATCTTGCATTCATTGCTTTAAAGCTAAAATAAAAGTTTAACCGTGTAGTTGCATCTTAATGTATTCATGATTATCAATTTACGGGGAAACAGTTGGCGACAACGACTAAACAAAAGAACGACCATGCGATAAATTGATAGCGATAAATCTAGCTGCAAATATCATCGCAAAGCCTGACTGTGATTGGTTGGAATTCAAAATTTTATTACACTTCATTGGTCGAAAATGGAATGACGTGATATAAACGAAATAGTCAGATATAAAATTCAGAAATACATAAGTCAGATCAGAAGATCTCAAAAAAAGATTCTACATGAAGAGAAAATCCTACGTGTGAAAGTGAGATTCAAGAACTGGCAATAAAGTCATAGAAGAACTAACTTAATATCCGTTACAAATTGCTATCTTTTCCGCACATATAAAAAGAGACATCAGGAAGAAGTTAAATGTAGAAAACCAAAGCAATACAGATTACCTTAATTACGCAGAGCGTGCATTCCGTTAAACTACGAAATAATTTATTAAAAAGATCAATGGTGGTCAGCATGTTAAAGTAATTCTCTTAAGAGTGCATTAAGAGAGACAGCAAGTTTGAAAAGAGAACGAAGTTCCGTTTTATTCCTTTGACTCGTGGCACACAATGGAAGAACGAGAAGCTGAGTTTCAGGAACAAAATACTGGAAGCACATGTTATCTCAGTGACACAACAAACGTCGCGGGAACAAAAGCTTACTAACATCTTATTAGGGACTGACGACCGTCCGCCTTTAATGTCCGCTGCTTGGACACATTAGCTGGTGTAATTCTCATTATAGAGAAAAGCAGTTTCATTTTAAAGGCTAGATATACCGAAAGCTTTCCTATACTTGTAACTGCTTGAAAAATAAGAACAAAGGAAACCTGAAATGAAAATGTAACACAAACTTCACGGCAGTGACTGCGTTACTAACACAACTTGGACGTCAATTAGGAGCTTCATTTTACTTCATAGTTTCAGTCTGATCTTGAAGTTGCTAATAAGGTAGTACACCTATATTATTCATGTACAATTAGGACAGGGGGGGGGCAAAGACTAAATGAGATTTCCGGTCTCTGATCGGATCAAAACCCTGATCGAACTGATATTTAATCCTTGCGGTGAATTTCGGTGAAGTCCGGAGGGCCTAATTAGTCAACTCCACTCTCTTCACCGTCACTCTGTGACCCCTGGGATCTTTTAAGATGTGGAAGAGAGAGTGGTGTGCGGAAAGCAACGGGAAGCTAATGCTTTTATCTTTTCCAAGAAAAATACTTGAGATGTTTTACAAGTCATAACATGAGCTGTTGCCAGGAAGTCAAAAGGAAGATAGTAAAATCAAAGAAGGTTTTTTGATGGAAAAAGAATCATCTTCTACATACTTACGAAAAAAGAACTAAGGAAGAGATTAGTGAAGTGCTTTGTATGGAGTGGGGCATTGTATGGGAGCAGCCACATGGACATTACGACGAAGTGAAGTGAAACGACTAGAAGCATTGGAATGTGGATATGGAGAAGAATGGAGTGTGTGACAGAATAAGAAATGAAGGTGTGCTAGAAAGAGTGGGTAAACAAAGAATAATGCTGAAACTAATCAGGAAGAGAAAAATAAATTGACTAGGTCACTGGCTAAGAGAAAATTGCCTACTGAGAAATGCACTGGCAGGAATGGTGAAAAGTAAAAAAGTTTGGATCATTAGAAAATATTAGATGATAAGGCAATAATAATAATTTCTGAAAGTAATATCATTGAAATATACTGAAATGAAGTTGCCACACCAAAATATTATCATTTGTTTTTCATAAATAGCGAATTAAGTACTAAAAATGAACACTGGCAGGAAATCATGGCATAATTATGTAAAGCTTGGGGCACCACCCGTTCGTTTACGACTCCCACGGACATTTTAGTAAATGCTCTCTCGAATTGTCTCAATAATAGATTAGGATACAACATAACACTATTCAACATAAACAAGAAATTTAATTAACAAATAACCAAACAAATAACATTTAGAGTAGAAAGACACAATATTACAATACCACAGTAGTCCCAATTGATTGGTACAGTTACCGTCGATATTACGAAATCTCCTATTACAAATACTGCCGGGTCGAGTGTTAATACTCTGATTAACATCAATTATTTACCACGTCAACAACGTACATTATACCATTCTTCCATACTGCTATCATAGAATAACCATTAGTCTACTCCATCACACTTCATCCAAAAATAAGTCACCATAACATAATACGAAATCCGGTATTAATTAGTGGTGAACTCGAGAATGTGTCTAGAATGAGGATGACGATTACATAAAACCTATTTGATATACCACGGCACGATAATAATAGAATTACATTAGGCTTTCAACTTTTTCCAAACGACGTAAGCGTCGTACCAATCGATGCACGGCGATCGCCAAGTGACAGACAATATATTAGCTGCATTGGGATGCAGAAAAAGACCTTTTTCTTTCAGAGCGAAGTCCATTCCTGGTCCAGCACCTAGCGTAACATTCTAGAACGCTGACATCCAGCACGTAACATAATGGACTCGTACAACTTTTGGCGGCTGCCGGAGACTCCAGTCACGACGTTCACTATCCCATGGTCCGCGTCAATTACCACCACGACGTTTATTAGGCCTCTCCCATGGTCCGCCGTCAACCGCAAACACGACGTTTACTATCCCATGGTCCGCCGTCAACTGCAACTACGACGTTTACTATCCCATGGTCCGCCGTCAATCTCAATCACGACGTTTACTATCCCATGGTCCGCCGTCAACTGCAACTGCGACGTTTACTATCCCATGGTCCGCCGTCAATCTCAACCACGATGTTTACTATCTCATGGTCCGCCGTCAACTGCCACCACGACGTTCACTATCCCACGGTTCGCCGTCAATTACCACCACGATGTTTATTAGGTCTCTCCCATGGTGCGCCGTCAACCGCAACCACGACGTTTACTATCCCATGGTCCGCCGTCAACTGTAACTAGGACGTTTACTATCCCATGGTCCGCCGTCAATCTCAACCACGAAGTTTACTATCCCATGGTCCGCCGTCAACCGCAAATACGACGTTTACTATCCTATGGTCCGTCGTCAATTGCAACTACGACGTTTACTATCCCATGGTCCGCCGTCAACTACAACTACGACGTTTACTATCCCACGGTCCGCCGTCAATCTCAACCACGACGTTTACTATCCCACGGTTCGCAGTCAACTGCCACAACGACGTTCATTAGGCCTCTCCCATGGTCCGCCGTCAACCTCAAACACGACGTTAACTATCCCATGGTCCGCCGTCAACTGCAACTACGACGTTTACTATCCCATGGTCCGCCGTCAACTGCAACTACGACGTTTACTATCCCATGGTCCACGCGTCAATCTCAACCACGACGTTTACTATCCCATGGTCCGCCGTCAACCGCAAACACGACGTTTACTATCCCATGGTCCGCCGTCAACTACAACTACGACGTTTACTATCCCATGGTCCGCCGTCAATCTCAACCACGACGTTTACTATCCCATGGTCTGCCGTCAACCTCCACCACGACATTTACTATCCCACGGTTCGCCGTCAATTACCACCACGACGTTTATTAGGCCTATTCCATGGTCCGCCGTCAACCGCAACCTCGACGTTTACTGTTCCATGGTCCGCCGTCAATCTCAACCACGACGTTTAATTTTCATGGTCCGCCGTCAACTGCCACCACGACGTTCACTATCCCACTGTTCGCCGTCAATTAACACCACGACGTTTATTAGGCCTCCCCATGGTCCGCCGTCAACCGCAACTACGACGTTTACTATCCCATGGTCCGCCGTCAACTGTAACTAGGACGTTTACTATCCCATGGTCCGCCGTCATTCTCAACAACGAAGTTTACTATCCCATGGTCCGCCGTCAACCGCAAATACGACGTTTACTATCCTATGGTCCGCCGTCAATTGCAACTACGACGTTTACTATCCCACGGTCCACCGTCAATCTCAACCACGACGTTTACTATCCCACGGTTCGCCGTCAACTGCCACCACGACGTTTATTAGGCCTCTCCCATGGTCCGCCGTCAACCGCAAACACGACGTTTATTATCCCATGGTCCGCCGTCAATTACCACCACGACGTTTATTAGGCCTCTCCCATGGTCCGCCGTCAACCTCAAACACGATGTTTACTATCCCATGGTCCGCCGTCAACTGCAACTACGACGTTTACTATCCCATGGTCCGCCGTCAACTGCAACTACGACGTTTACTATCCATGGTCCGCCGTCAATCTCAGCCACGACGTTTACTATCCCATGGTCCGACGTCAACCGCAAACACGACGTTTACTATCCCATGGTCCGCCATCAACTACAACTACGACGTTTACTATCCCATGGTCCGCCGTCAATCTCAACCACGACGTTTACTATCACATGGTCCGCCGTCAACTGCGACCTCGACGATTACTATCCCACGGTTCGCCGTCAATTACCACCACGACGTTTATTAGGCCTATTCCATGGTCCGCAGTCAACCGCAACCTCGACGTTTACTATCCCATGGTCCGCCGTCAACCGCACCCTCGACGTTTACTATCGCTCGGTCCGCCGTCAGCCACAATCACGAGTTTACTATCCCATGATCCGCCGTCGAAAAGTATTGGTAATAAATTTGAATAAGGAACAAAAAGAGTTTCCTTCCCAGGCAGGATTCGAACCACGAAAGCCTTAGTTACCAGTCTATCGTGCTCTGGAGTGAACAAGGCTCTGAAATGAGCTATAAGGGTAGGTCCGGGTTTTTTTTTTTTTGCAACTACTGTATAATATGAATTAAGTTAAATGTAAATTTATCAATGTTAAAATTACATGTTAAAAGTAGCATCATAATGCCAACTTTTATCTATAATTACACACAACATTGATCATGCTAAATGCAGGGTTTGTTTTGAAAGCAATAAGTATTAAGTATAAAATGTATAATATAAATAAAAATGTTCAATAGACGATCCTCATAACATATCCTATTAAATCCTGAGATATTTTTGTTTTATTTTTAAAGTTCAGTATAATTGTACACTTAAAAATGTCACTGAAATGAGGAAAAATGCTGAAAAATCCTGATGCAAGTATATTATACTACAGTTCGTGTCTCTGCACGTACATCTTATATCATAATTTTTTTACTCTTAAAATATAACGTTTACTGTGCACTTACTTCGAAAGCATATCCTACGGTGCGTTGGCGTTGAGTTGCTGCTCGCCATTTTCATTTACAAATAGATGAAACACGCATTGCAATGATTGAATCGATCTTCTAGTACTTCCTGCAAAATCCAAGAGATGTCAGGAGATTGACAAGCACAGGAAAGAAGTGATCCATAACCTAGTGGCAAATTTGAAACTAAATGCCTGTATCAAGTATAGTATACTATACTCGAGGACTGAGGAGGATATACATATTTATAAATTATTCGTGTGGTTATATTTAATAATATGTTACTAGTCAGGGGTGTATACGATGAAGGAAGAAAGGAACTGGCCATCCTACTCCACTATCTCCTGGCTTAGTTGGCTCAAGAATGATACCTTATCGGCGTCACATATGAGGTTCCCAGAGTACAGCGCGACGTCATAGTTTTAGTCATAACACGGCCAGCATTGAATGAGTTTATATATAGATGCAAGTATAATAGTAGTTTAATATAGCTATTCCTTTGTTTTTTAGAGCTTTGAACATGTACCTATTTATATTAGGCGAGTGTCACGATGGCCATGACCAGACCGAAATAATCACGTGACCCCGATTCGCGCCGTAGCCTGTCTTTCTCGTTAGCTAAGTGAGGTTCCAATCTGTCTTCGGACAGTTCACTAAACAACATAAATTTAATTCCACAAGTATTTGAAACTTTTACCTGACATGATTCTTCAGATTCTCAACCAACATCAAACATTAAAGAGTGTCGTAATTTCATAGGCATGGAGAAATACCTCTTACATCAACAGATACAAACGCAACACAAGAATTACGTAGAAAGACGTTTTGAAAGAGAGATAAATCTTTACTTCCAAGCAGAGAATCGAATTCGGTTCCACTGGATTTGTACTCGGACAGACTACCACGTCAGTCAGGGCGGAGGATAGTAAAATTATAATCGGTGCGAACCAAACAGGCGGTGAAATATGTTTAAAAATAACTTGTAGATATTATCGAGCTGATCACTTCTGTAGTTCAAAGGTTCTAAAGGGTATAATAAAACATTTAGTGTTTTACTTAGCAGCCCTTTGATCTGCGTGTTTTAATGTCTGAGAGATGACAGGATGATTACGATTTGGCGAGTATCAAGAAAACAACTTGGCTTTGCCTCTCCATGAACATCCACAGTCCCCGAGGAATGTCAATGGCCATGAGCTGTTACTAACTACATCGACCTACCATTTGCTTGCACCGAGTACAAAACAGTTATTTCTGATATACCTTTGTTCTGCGATTACATAAAGCAACGTAATAAATTAATCTGTACTTGAAATTTATACACTCTGCTGAAGCAGAGAGACAGACAAGTGAAGTTTCTACACATGTTCGCACGGTGCCTCTATCAACGTCTATCATGAGAATGATTTCACAATAATGAGATCCACAACTGTGCCGTTTATCACCTGTCGGATGAGACAGTTGTTTCCAAGATGGTATCGAAGTCATCTTTCAGGCGAGCTGGACGACGAGACGGCATGGATTAGGGCACTCACCCAAACACGCTGTCCGCGTACTGCAGAACATCGAGCGCAAGATCCTGCTGTCTGCAGAAACGTTAAGGAAGCCAGGAAATCGCCTACACAATAGCGATTTTATAAATTTGTGATCATGGGATTAATTCTAAACGTCAGCCCGTGTTCGTGCACTCAACAATCATGACGGAGTGTTGAAGCTGCGTGGTAGCCAGACGTATTTTTGTTCTCTGTCAATATGAAATGTTGACACTACGTCGTTACAGCCCATTTGGAACGTCAGTAGACTAGAGGTAAACATTTCAGCATCCGTTTCATGACGTCAATCCTGCTTCTCAATGGCTAACATTTCAAACCACTACTCCGTTAACCACTCACATGAATAATATTATAAACTGTACAATTGTAATGTACCAAACATTTTGTTCCAGAAACAGGCTCTGTAAACGAAAATGACCCATTTATAATCCATGCAAGATTATAATTCATCACAAGTGTACTGGAGAAAAAGAACAAAGAATAGCATTACATAAGGAATAGTTTAAAATTGAGGGCGTCTGTTTTATTTCCTTACCGCTGTGTGGCGCTTTCACTGTCAGCAACTACCGGTACCTTACAGGCTTCCGCCATGCTGCCCACAACACAATTACAAAAGATTCTCTTGGACAGTCATTTACTATTTGAATCGGTTATTGCTGAAAGGAACTAAGTCCACTTTTTAAAGTTTTGAGATAATCGAAAAATACTGTTTTGTGCTTAATCTATCGAAGATTAAACCAACATATATTGTACACATAAAGAATATGTGTACAATATAATACAGATTAAACCAACATATATTGTACACATAAAGAATATGTGTACAATATAATATGTTGGTTTAATCTTCGATAGATTACGCACAAAACAGTTTTTTTTCGATTATCTCAAAACTTTCAAAAGTGGACTTAGTTTCTTTCAACAATAACCGATTCATTTAGGCCTAGGATTAAAAATAAAAACGTAATTTTGTTTAAGAATCTTCTATATTAAGTACTAGGCGCATTATGTCGTTCAAGGATTCCTAGATCGAAACCTCTCATCTTCTCCTACGATTTTTATTTTGTTTACGTTATACACCCTCAATCTCCGTACATTTTCTGAAGGTTATGTAGGCCTTATTTGTCAATCAATTCCGTGGTACATCAAACCGTAGAAGGTTGTCCACAATTTTCCCTCCATCCCACCCTGTTTTCCGTCTGTTACTCACGTCCTCCTAGGAAGACAAGATCCATTCTGACTTTATTTGTACTGCAGTTTCGAACTACCAAGAGGTCTTCGGCCACAGAGGTCGTCGTGTGCTCATGTCAGTAGATTTACTGGCATGTAAAAGAATAAAAATTCCGGCACACCGGCGACGCTGAATAACCTCGGCAGTTTCGAGCGTCGTTAAATAAAACATCATTTGCAACGCATCCCAACCATCGAATTCTCTTACTCTTCAAAACTGCTAATATATAGGACGATTAAAAATTTTTACAAGTGGAAAATTATCTGAAAGCCTTCTTTGAACTTATCGGGCAGAGTCAATGAGTACATGTATTGTTAAGCACTTGCTACCAGTCTATATAGTAAACCGTAGAAAATTATTCGCAATCATACGATAAACAGACAAATTCTCGCTCGTACTAGCAGGAAAACGCCCACAAGGATTTCTTGAATCCTATGTTTAACCTGTATTACCTTATTATTTTAGACTTTTATCTTAACCAGCGTACATAAAGAATGACGCGTAAGGGGAACTCATTATACAGCTGTAGGAATTGAGTGTCATTTAGAGGTGGCGAAATGAAGGAGTCAAATGTTACAATGGGTGAGCGCAAAAGCCAATCGAGATATAGGTCTACGTGTGAAGAAATCAAATTGAGGTATTAAGACTTAATATCTCCCACTGTCGCAACTAAATATATACATCATCAAAAATTAATAACTTGTATCATGATACTTAAAAACAGTAATATTTATTGCTCAGAAATCAATAAATTGTACATAAAATACTAAAGATAAGCATTATAATTGAGGAGCTGAGATCAAAAACGGAACTTGTCATTAATTTTGGTATATCCGAGTTAAGAGTGATCTTATATTATACCAGAGACCCTTCATCGTTTAATATAAAAATGAACACTGATGTCCAATAATTGTAACTCGTACGAGGTAACCCCTGGCGTAAGCAACCCGCAGCGCATATTCTTTAAGGTCGTTTTTACTATTTTATATGGAAAGTTATTGACCTTAGCAGAGCATGCTTGACATGCAATGTCTCCTGGTTCTATAGGCGTTTGGACACCCATGTTGTAGAATATTGAAAAACGGGACTTGTCAAGTGACTAGTGTCCTTCTTCTAACAAAGTGCCCCATGCACTTCGAGATACAGTGTTAAACAAAATAGGAGATTCTGGGAGTGAGTTGTGATACAGTGAAGGTGACCCAATGGGATAGTGTTTTACTGAGGTGTCAACTTGTTTATAAATATAATTTTGTGCTTTAATGTTTATATAACAATATTAATATAATACCAAAAAAAAAAGAATACCGTATTTAATTTATTTACTATTTTTGTTTATGAAATTCTGTTCCTTTAGATCAAAAAGGGGATATGTCAACACTTTTCAAAACTATTTTCTATATGTTACGTTTTCTAAAAAAATAAGAATATTCACTCCTTGTGAGACAAGTAAAACAGGAAAAGTGCCAAGTAACAATAGCAAAAACAAGAGGATTAAAGCAAGTACAATGCAGTCTGTGAAGTCTTCTGTGTTATTCTCAAAATAACCTCTACGGGTGGTATTCATAGACATTTCGCAGCACGCGCTACGAGCGTACTAAGCTAGCCCCGGCTATCCACTGGTTACTAGTACAGAATTCAAATCATATCCTATCGCTAACACTGGTTTATGAATACGAAAAACGCTCGTAATCCACCGAAAGCCCGCGCTAAAAATGTCTATGAATACGGCCCTACATGACTAGTCCCGTTGTTTATCTCAGTGCCTCAATTTTTAACAAGACATTAGTTTTACACTATTTTTTCCCCCACTATGACAGACACATGAAATGGCGTCAGTGCACTTGGATTAACATGTACAATCTGTAACATTTAATAAGTCATACAATTACGGCAGACTTCACCAGACTAAAATAGTTGCTCTTTAGCGCATGATGGCCATTTCTCACTTACAATGAACTTGGACATTAATTAACCTCTGAAGTAGAAAGCGTAATTAAACTACCACCACCACCGCTACTGCTGCTACTACTTCTACTACTGCTGCTACTCCTACTCCTCCTACCACTACTACTCCTAATACTGCTGCTACTTCTGCTACTGCTACTCCTCTACCCCTGCTACACTACTCCTACTACTGCTGCTACTCCTGCTACTGCTACTCCTCTACCCCTGCTACACTACTCCTACTGCTGCTGCTACTCCTGCCACTCCTACTCCTCTACCCCTGCTACACTACTCCTACTACTGCTGCTACTGCTCTACCCCTGCTACACTACTCCTACTACTGCTGCTACTCCTGCTACTGCTACTCCTCTACCCCTGCTACACTACTCCTACTACTGCTGCTACTCCTGCTACTGCTACTCCTCTACCCCTGCTACACTACTCCTACTGCTGCTGCTACTCCTGCCACTCCTACTCCTCTACCCCTGCTACACTACTCCTACTACTGCTGCTACTCCTCTACCCCTGCTACACTACTCCTACTACTCCTGCTACTCCTCTACCCCTGCTACACTACTCCTAATACTGCTGCTACTCCTGCTACTCCTACTCCTCTACCCCTGCTACACTACTCCTACTACTGCTGATACTCCTGCTACTGCTACTCCTCTACCCCTGCTACACTAATCCTACTACTGCTGCTACCCCTGCTACTGCTACTCCTCTACCCCTGCTACACTACTCCTACTACTGCTGCTACTCCTACTCCTCTACCCCTGCTACACTACTCCTACTACTGCTGCTACTCCTGCTACTGCTACTCCTCTACCATTGCTACACTACTCCTACTACTGCTGCTACTCCTGCTACTGCTACTCCTCTACCCCTGCTACACTACTCCTACTACTGCTGCTATTCCTGCTACTGCTACACCTCTACCCCTGCTACACTACTCCTACTACTGCTGCTACTCCTGCTACTGCTACTCCTCTACCCGTGCTACACTACTCCTACTACTGCTACTCCTCTACCCCTGCTACACTACTCCTAATACTGCTGCTACTCCTGCTACTGCTACTCCTCTACCCCTGCTACACTACTCCTACTACTGCTGCTACTCCTGCTACTGCTACTCCTCTACCCCTGCTACACTACTCCTACTACTGCTGCTACTCCTGCTACTGCTACTCCTCTACCCCTGCTACACTACTCCTACTACTGCTGCTACTCCTGCTACTGCTACTACTCCTACTACTGCTGCTACTCCTGCTACTGCTACTACTCCTACTACTGCTGCTCCTACTACTCCTACTACTATTATTGCCCCCGCTGTCACTACCACTACTGCTGCTGCTACTATTGCTGAATATCACCACCACCACAACCACCAACATTACCGGTTTCAATTTTATGAGCTTGTTAAGGGACACTATGACTAAGTTTTGAAATGTTTGCAATTTTAATCCGATTTATTTAACTTTTTAACTCTTTATTAGAGGCATTAAGAATAGGATGTGTGCAAACTCAGCGCGGACTGATAGTTTTCAAGTTAATTTTATCTCAGCTATGCAAATTAGTGATAAAATCAAAATGTTCCAGGCGCATTACATTTAAGTACAGCAAGTTCATATTTTTCTCGTATATGAACCCTGGTTCACGGGCAATATTTTAACTTTGAAGAATTGTGGACCTCAGAGAAGACATAGAAGCAAAAATCCTCTTACTACCATCTTCTCAAGTGCCAAAGGAACAATTTCGTACAAAAGATTAAAACTGCTCTTTTACTATTTTTTGTAAATACTCAGACCTGATGACCTCTAAGAGATATACGCTTCCCTATATTCTTAAGAAACTTTGATTTATTCCAGGAATTCTGAGTCCGACGTTATCTTTCACGAGTTTCAGGAAAATGTCTATTTTCCTCATAGCCGACAGCTTTGATGTTGACTTTGGTTAGCTTTCTACTTGTACGATTGATTACAGTCTCGAGTCTCGACATTTGGAAGTACGTTTTGCTTTAGATTTCCTACAAGCAGTTCTGAAGCTTGGAGACATTACGTCTAAACACACTACTGAAAATCCTTATTCTTCTAAACCATGAAAACCAGCAATCTTGTGTCCATTAACAGCTCGTGACACCATCTCGTTACATTGTTACATGATTTTAGGAGACGTATTTGTTCCATGACTGCAAACCGTCAGAGTCAGATCATGAAATCTACTTTATATGAGTGAGAAAGTGAGTGCTACCCCTCTCCTTCGTGATTTAGTGAGTTCAAACAGTAAGAGAATCAATTCTGAAGATCATTACTAATATTAGTCACTAGAGTTACGTTATATTCGTCCTATTACTAGTAAAACCTGCTGATTCCAGTAATGCAACTTTCGTAAAAACAGCAATTAAAACTTTATTAATGCGCGAAACATCATAATAAATTCTTTAAATAAAGTAATTGGTTTGTTGCCTACAACATTTCGGAGTTACTCGATTTTACTGAAATTCAGAGCACGGAAAGACAGGTCGAGGATTGTGTTTAACTTAGACTACCGTATTTTACACAAAGAGTGGACTTAATCGGTTTTACTAGTAATAGGACGCATTATTGTGAACAGCGATTTTTTTACGTCCTGTGTCGATAGTGGGGACTTATTTACTTACATAGTGCGTCGATGTTTGGAATGAGTAAATTGTAGGCCAAAAAATTTCTAACTAAATGTGAGTACAGAGCTAAGATATTGAAAGCCTCCAAAAAGTAAGCTCACAAACTGTATCTGTCGTAGCAAAAAACGACATAGACCTAAAATTATCCTATTATAAGAATATCGATTTACTAACATCTTCCCGAAATGATATGAGACAGCCGTTTTGATTTTTCGTTAATAATAATAATAATAATAATAATAATAATAATAATAATAATAATAATAATAACAATAATGGTTTTTTAATGACAAACACTGGAAGTTGTTAACAGACGATGACATATGAAATGTATCGTTGCAAATGAGTTAAAACTGATGCGATTATTTTGTGGAGTTAAGATTTCTGCAAATTTTTACTTTTTACAAAATTAGAACGAAGGATTAATTTTTGTTATTTATGTTTAATTAATATTATATGAATGGCGCAAAATTCACTTGACAATGAAAAGTATAAGCCACTTCATTAGGCATTTTAAAATCGTATCACCAAGGAACAATAATTTTGTCGTTATAAAGTAGTTCTATCGTTTCAAGAATGGTCAGCTGATTATTTATTTGTTTCATTAATACGGGAGGAAAACTTTTCAAAAGTAAATATACAATTTTGTAGTGTCAAGTGGCTTTTGCGCCTCCAGGTATTATATACAGCCTTAGAAAAAAATTTTGTCGCACAGAATATACTTTATAAGAATCAGAAAGGAGGCAGTGCGCATGATCAGAGACCGAGCGACCTGATTCACAAGAGAACGACTAGTTTAGGTAATAAGATTAGTTTTGTTTCGTTGTATGTCTGATCATGCGCACTGTCACGTCTCTGGGACTGTGCGAAAAAAAAAAAAACTTTTTTCTAAAACTGGACGTAGTGGTCCACAAAGTGTTGTAAGTCAAGTGATGTAAAGAATATATTTGTAATTGTTACTTTTAAGTATCTTGACACTGATATATTTACGGTTGTATAAGAGGACTTACACCTTTACACAAAATTAACGTCTCTCCTACATAACAGATTTTTATGAAACTTTGTACAGGAGTTATAGGTAACATATATTTCTAGTGTACAAATTCCTACTTTTCTTGCTAGTTTATTCTAGAGAAAACTTTTTAAAGTTGCTTGACGTTTCGCAGAAAATCGAAAAAAAAATGATAATTCCATTTGAAATTCTAAAGTTGTTTCACAATGTTCCTGAATAGAGTATTACATTGAAAAGTTGTCAATGACATAAGGTCCTTCCCTGTCTTATTAAATCAGGTGATTAAGGCGTGTAGTTAATAATGGTTAGCGAGTTCGGTCTATACTGTGTACGTTACTTAATGCTCTTCTTTTAATGTGGGAATCCCACATATTTCCTCCTTATAGATTTTACGTCGGTTGTGTTGTAAATGTATTGCATTACTTCAGTCACATATTATGATAAAAGAATTGTGCTTTCAGCACTCACACCTTAAATATTTAAAAATAGATAAACATAATACGGTAAAAAAACGTCAGCGCGAGCGTTTTTGGCGTGTGTCCTAGTTATATAGTGCCCAGTTTGTGAGCATGTTGCTAGTGCGCTGAGAATGGTACCACTTCCTATACACGTCACATCAGCCATTTGTCAAACAGAGTTGTCAGACTGACTGCGGCAAGTGTAAAATACTCGCACTTAACGTTCACATTGCTTATTTCACACGCCAAAACCGGTAACGCTAACCTACTGGTATCATGTGTGCATACTTTATTAGCATTTTAAAAAGAAAAAAGGACTAATAGCAGAGTTCTCAAATTTGAATTAAGAAATTATCCATCCTGGACAAGTACAAATTTCAAACATAATCTTGCGTTGAAATCTCTAGAAGCAGGTACCACAATTTCCTCATCATTCTACAAAATGAAGGGTTGCATTATACTTAAAACCGACAATAAGGAGCAAGTTGCAAAATATAAAATCTATTACATGAACACAAGCCATCTACAACAATAGGAACAACAATAGTAACATTGCGCAAGTATAATATACTAAAAAAAAAAAAAAAAAAAAAAAAAAGGAGCAGAGAAACATGTTTAGTCATGACGTGGCGTGGAAGAGAACAAAGTTTTCACTTTGATGGGAATGTAAAATGAATTTTAAGTTTTTGAACTATGTGTTGAATTGAGTTCCCTGATGTTCCGGAAGTATAGCTATACTATCAGAGCGTCTCACTTAAGATTTGAAAAGGAGTAAGGCTCTTACGATAATTAAATGTGAAATTTATTTGAGCTGTGTGCTGAGATATGAATTCTCTGACGTTTCAGAACAACTGCACTTATACAATTGTCCTCAGGTTTGAATCACCCTGACGTTTCGAAACTACTTATGAAACTGTCCTCAGGGTTATATCGTCCTGACGTTTTAGAATTGCTTATAAATCTGCTCTCAGGATTGTTACCACTTTGACGTTTCGGAACTATTTGTAAAATGTGTTTTCATTATCTTATCACTTAAGGCGCAGAAAGGCTTGTGATTTAAATATGAAAAATTTTTCGAGTTTCCAATCGCGTGTTAAGATATTTTGTTCTGTCGTTTCGAAACTTCTTATAAGCCATATTATTAGGATCATACTGTTCATGAGTCTTGAAGGGGATCAGACTCTCATGGTGATTGTGAACGTGAGAAACATACAGCCTATGCCTAGAGTTTCTCATATGTGGATTTAGACATGTTTCCGCAGTGAATGTGTTATGAAGAAGCTGGTATCAGCGAAGGTTTACAATAGACTCATATATAAAAATATTTTGAATATTCAATTTGCGTATTAAGATATTTCTCCGGCGCACAGTATGCAAAAACGCAAATATAGCGGCACAAAATTAATAACTTCTCTTTATTCTAACGGATTGTTATGAAACTTTGTACAGGCCATATAGGTAGAACATGTTTTTTGTGTACAAACTCTTATTACTTTTGTGTAAGAGGGAGTACCTCTTTATAGGGGGTGGTTTTACACAAAATTATTAACCTCTTTCCATTCTAACGGATTTTTATGAAAATATGTAGGTCTATAGGAGTTACAGCTGGCATGTATTTTTTGTGTAGGAACTCTAATTACATTTGTGCATGAGGAACTACCCCTTTGTAGAGGTGAATTTAGACAAAATTAATAACTTCGCTCCTATACAAGGAATTATGAAACTTCGTGCAGGAGTTACAGATGGCATACAATTTCATGTAGAAACTATGATTACGTTTGCATAAGAGAAAGTATCGCTTCATTGGGAGTACATTTAGACAAAAGTAATAACTTAACTCCTATATAACTATCGGCGTAGCTCAATCGGCTAATGCGCTTGCCTGCCGATCCGGAGTTGCGCTCGGGCGCGGGTTCGATTTCCACTTGGGATGATTACATTGCTGGGTTTTTTCCGAGGTTCGCTCCACCGTAAAGCGAGTATCAGGTCATCTTTGACGAGTCCTCGGTCTCATCACGCCAAATACCATCTCGCTATCACCAATCCCATCGACGCTAAATAACCTAGTAGTTGATACAGCGTCGTTAAATAACCAACTAACAAAAACTACTGCTATATAACAGATTTTTATGAAACATTTTATGGGAGTTACAGGTAGCATTTATTTTTAGTGTACAAACTATATTTACGGCTCTATAAGAGGAACTACACCTTTAGGGGTTATATTTACACAAAATTAACGTCTCTCCTACATAACAGATTTTCATGAAACTTTGTAGAGGAATTATAGGTAGCATATATTTCTAGCATACAAACTCTGATAACATCTGTATATTACCTGTAATTCTTGTACAAAGTTTGATAAAAATATATCATATAGGAGAGAAGTTATTAATTTTATCTAAATGCACCACTATAAAAGGGTAATTCCTCTTATAGAAACATAATCCGGCTTTGTAGACAAAAATATATGCTAGCTGTAACTTCTGTATAAAGTTACATAAAAATCTGTTAAGAGAGAAGTTATTAATTTTGTTTAAATTCACCCATTATACAGGGGTAGTTTCTTTTGTTCAAACGTAATCAAAGTGTGTACACAAAATATGTGCCACCTGTAAGGCCTGTACAAAGTTTCATAACAATCCGTTAGAATGCAGAGAAGTTACTAATTTTGTCCAGCTACTAGATTTATGTTCTGATCCACGATGCGTTTGATAAGATTAGATAAAAATGTGCCCAATATATTTCTAACCTGGCGTTTGATATAATCTGTATAATTTTGAAGGCCAAAAACATTCACACAGTGATTAAAAACTTCCTCATACCATTACTCTTTTCTGCTGTTAAACCAAAAATGGAACAATTTCCGTCCTGTTACCGTGTTTCCCACCACTGAAAAGAATTAATTACTGATAAATACGCAAGAACACGCATATTTTAAAACAAAGATTAAAGATACTAAATGAAGCTGTATTAAATGGGAAAATAATTGTTGTAACCGGACGTGACCGGCTATATTAAAACTCACATCATATTTTAAGAATTTTACTTTTTTCAATTGTAATGTTTAAACCCTACTGTAAGAAGAAAAATACTCTAAAAATTTGCAATTGAAGTTACGTTAGTAAGAATGCACCCATTTAAATAGATTTCATGTCTCACAATACATTAAATCACTAACAATTGGCTCTTTTTCACCTACATAATAAGCCTCTCTGTCTACGACTGAGCAGGAGCGAGTAATGTCAGAAAGAACTCGTTCATATTCTTCTAAATATAGCTTGCTGCTGATAAGACAGTAAAAGCTATCCCTCACAACATTCTTCAAGTGTTAAAGAACATGAATTCATATTCATCTATGTCTAACGAATCAAGTCGAAATTAGATTTTTGTCCACCTAGATTGGAAAAATTCCACACTGTGCGACGTTTCGAAAATACATGTAAGCTCTATCCTGATATATCGCCCAAACCCTTAAAGAGAATTAAACTTTCGCGAGAAGTGCACTATGAAGAATATTAGTACTTTTCAGAAAATCCTTCCAGGTCGACAACAAAAACATAATTTAAGATGGAACCAGTAAGCAGCTCCAAAACTCATATCTCAGTACATGTTTGAAAGTATTTGATCCCTTCAGTTCTACATCTTTATATTGATAAGGAGGAAAGACAATACTGGAAATATCACATTTAGAAGTGACAACTAAATCGTGATGCAAGTATCAAAGAAAGAATTGCAGAATAGTATCCATAAATAAGTCAAAATTGACGATTAAAACTTTCAATCTGAACAAGGAAAAAATTAGATATTGGCGTTTCGAAGAAATTATTTTGTGATAAACAAATATTAGTCTGTAATAAAATCATTGATTAAATTTCTCAATTTTCCTGCTTTTATGACAAAGGAAGCTTTCACTAGGAAAAGTAGTATTTGCTGTGCGGATCTATGAAAAATGGGGGGAATACAGAGGTGTTTTGTGTGGAGTGTGACAATGTATGGGGCAGAAACATGGACATTAAGACGAAGTGAAGAGAAGTGACTGACAGCATTTGAAAAGTGTTTATGGAGAAGAATGGAGCTTGTGAAATAGACAAAATAAGGAATGAAGCTACGCTAGAAAAAGTGAATAAAGAAATGATAATGCTGAAACTGATCAGGAAGAGAAAAAGGAATTGGCTGGGTCACTGGCTGAGAATAAACTGCCTAAATGGAAGAAATGTTGAACGGGAAAAAAAGGTCGGGACAGAAAATGAAATATGATATATGACATTAAAGACGAAGAGGAAGGAGGAAAAGAAGGAAGATTGGAGAATTCAAAGTTTACAGTGAAGGACCTGCTCTTGAGCAGAAATTTTAAACACAAGATTTGAACAAAGAAATACAAATTTTGGTGTTCAACGCAAGCAATCCATCAAGATTAAAATCTCCACATATCATGTAAACCATATATTGTGGGTCCCTATCACCACGACATGGCGCGTCCTCAGGTTGTGGATAAAGGAGACAGCCTCCAGATATGAAGGATAGCTGCGAATATATTGAATAAGCAGTCGAAGACAGCTGATTAGGAGTGGTCCTCCTGCTTGGGGGTTGGCCGAAAGGTAACAACTCATCACCGTAAAATAACAGCTTGTTATGAAACCCCAAAATAAGCCTCGGAATGGGACTGATTCTCTGACATGACCACAGCAAAGGAATAAGATTATGAGATTTGATACTTTGAATATTATAAGTCTATAAAAATACCTTTGGAGAGGCCGAGACGTAGATGGGAGGATAATATTAAAACGAATTTGAGGGAGGTGAGATATGATTGTAGAGACTGGATTAATCTCGCTCAGGATAGGAACCGATGGTGGGCTTATGTGAGGAAGGCAATGAATCTCCGGGTTCCTTAAAAAGCCATAAGTGAGCAAGTAAGTAAGTAAGTAACATATCATGTAAAATACTACAATTTTCACATAATTATTTAGATTGTGATGTATTATTAAAAGGAAATAATATTACATCAAACAAACGAAATAGTTATACACAAACAATAAAGATGAAGGCTCTTAGAGGGAAAATCAGGAAATAAACAATTTCTGTGAAGTAATCTTTGCTGTACGGAAGTGAAACAAAGATATTAAACCAAAACCACCACTGCACAATTACAGTTTCTGACATAAGATATTCATGTCTGTTAAAAGGATCATAAAATCTGAAAGAAAAGATACAGATTAGAATTACGCTCTGAAATAAGAATTACAGATGTAAGATTAATATGTATGAAGTCCTAGGATCGAACCTCCTTATTTCTACCTTTTCATTTCCTTCATTTGAATTTATTTATTTCCAATGTTCAACAACTTTATATTACCATTATATTTATGTGATATAATTCGTGCACTTATCCTAAACACAGTTTCGCATATGAAAAACTGTTTGTTATATGCGACGAATTCGTTTAAAATGGATCAACCAGTAAAATTATACAATGAAATTGTAATCGTAATATAAAATAAAAAGTAATTAAACTAAAATAAAAAAGAGAGAAAAGAAAGAAGATTGGATCCATGGACTTGATACGTACTAATACAATTTGTAATTTTAACCACTCAGCTGACCCATTGTTAGAAGTTCAAACTGCAGCTGATGTACGTCAAGAAGACTACATGGCTTCCCAAACCACGCCTATAAAACAGAAGGCATGTTGGAGCATGATCCTCAACCCCTACAATTTGGTATAGAATTAATTAAGATGTCTTGTTCTCTTCTCGCAAACTCCCTTGCGAGATACTTTGAAAGAGTAAATCTCAGAAAACGAAAAGATGATTAATTCCTAGCATCCTGCATCAGATTATTCTGCAGTAAAAGTAGGAGCTGCACGGAAACGTGTGGAGGAAGCGACCGTAACGTTGGCAACAAGATTTTTTTTATTTAAAGAACCAGACTACAGTACGCATTTTTCAAGGAAAGGATAATGAAGACGATCATTGCCAAACATGCTAAGAATGTTTAAAAAACACAAAGCGAATTAATAGATAGCGCCATTATATACACTACTTTTTTATATAGTGATCTTCCAGACCCGAAGACCACGAACGACTTCATAGCACATCTTTGCTACTACTAATAGCTACGACCGTTGCCCAACTCTCAACCATTTGGCACTAATGTTGTATTCGATTCGTAAAAAAGGAATTAAATGAAGACATAAAATATGACCGAAATGGAAATGAAGAGACTTTACAGAAGCCTTAGGCATACAAATGTAAGGGGGCAGACGATGACGTAGTGATAAGGCGATAAGCGCTACGCTACAAAACCGAAAGTATAGGGTTCGATTCCAGAGAGTATAATAGATTTTTCCAATTCGCCCAATCATTCTGGCTGCAGTATGACTCTAGGGTCGACAAAGTCTCTCAGCAGAAATAAGTACCAGTGACTTTTCTTTGAAGTAAAAGTGACAAGCATGTAGAACTGACATCCCTGCTGCTATTAATGCCCATTGTCTGCAGAGGTAGAGCCTTAACCATTTCCATGACATGTAATAGCGGTAACGTTACTGTATTATACATACTGTAAAACATGTTAACAATGAATACAAATCAGTAAGAAAGGAGTGGTAATTTAGTCAAATGGGATTAAATTACATTGCAAATTTCTCATTCTTTCCAGTGGTGTGGCAGCCCATGCAGGATCACAGCCCAACAGCCAACTCTTGTCCTCACGTCCACATTCCTCAGCAGAGGTGAACTATTATCCAATCATAAATACAGTAACATAACTTTTTCATTAGGCCTATACAACGTGTAAAAAGAAAAATGGTCGTACTGCAAGGAACTGATTTCGAAATTTCCTCTAAACTACACATTTTAACAACTTTCTACCAAATAGTATTCAGATATTTTACCTATCTATCAGTACACGGATTTCTTCTTAACTATTTTACCATTTTTCTTCATAGGTTTATTAAGTATTTACGACTCAATTTATGTCAAAATTATGTAGAGTAAAGTTGCCTAATTCCGTGATACGTTTTTTTCACTGAATGTCACAGGATTGGGTATCTTGCTAGGAAGTTCACCAATGTCCCAAAAGTCGGCGAAAGATGCACTCTG
Source organism: Periplaneta americana (assembly GCF_040183065.1). Classification (NCBI taxonomy): domain Eukaryota; kingdom Metazoa; phylum Arthropoda; class Insecta; order Blattodea; family Blattidae; genus Periplaneta; species Periplaneta americana. The sequence goes on from NC_091133.1 coordinate 24,243,782, forward strand.
GCGCTATGGTTGAATGCAAAGCTTTGACCGACATTCAATTTTTAAAAAGTACCGGGATTAGGAGTGTCACAGGATTAGGCAACTTTACCCTACATATAACAGTACAATGTTTAGTAAAACTTAATAAGATTTCATTTGAATTAAAAGTCATGCAATGAGGATTTGCAATTAAATGTAACGATTTTCTTCGTCCTTTTTAAATTACAAATTAAATGATACTGTACTTACAGTACATATCTTATGAATATTTGTTTTGAAAGGAAGATTAACTATTATAACTTATAGGCCTACATAATTTCTACTCTCACCTGTTATTTAGAGTTGAAACTTCAGCACTCTGACCCATAAAAGTGTCACCAGACTATGGACTTCACCAAAAAGAAGTAGAATTTTCTTTTAAAGGATTCTCGGTTTCTAATTTTAAATACCTTTCCTTTCCTGTGCGTCTATTAATTTCCATAGAAAGTGAGTAAAAACAGCCTAATTGATCAACATTAGTCCAAGACATAACGCCTTAAACCACGCAGCTATGGCACGTGATACAACTGACTAATGCCTTCCTGTCTGTCTGTCTGTCTGTCTATCTATCTGTCTATCTGTCTGTCTGTCTATCTATTTATTTAATTTGGCGGTTTTAAGGCCATCAGGCTTTCACTACCACACCACCAGAATACAAATAGACACTTAGGCCTACGAGAAACAAATGCAGAGAGGAGCAAAGTAAGAAATATAAATAAAACAATAGAGTTTCTTTAATAAGTATTTGAGTTAAAAAAATTAACGTTCGCAAATAGAAAAGAAATATTAGGAATGAATATAAATTAAGAATTATTATTTTAAGTATGGTCCGTGCAAAATTATAGGCCTATAAGTACTCTAAACACTACGATTTGTAAATAAGTTCAAGAAGTTTACTTTACGTGTTATAAAGAATAATATACAGAAAATTAACTATAAACGGTAATATCATTAACAACATGTCTATTTCTTTGAAGAAATTGTGCTGAAATAAATGTCAGCTTTGTCAATTTGTGGAGTCAAAGTAAACACGGTTGTTTACAATTTACTTAACAGAAGGGTTAGTACAGTATTTTCAATACTTAAATGTAAAATATAGGACACACACACACAAACACACACACACACACACACACACACACACACACACACACACACACACACACACACACACACTGCAACTACGTGTGTGACCTATACTGCTAAATGTATGTTTCATGCTCTTTTTTTTCTTTTATAGTGAAATATTAAACGTAAGCCTACTACATGTTCCAAAGGTTACATTTATTTTTATTTCTGAATGACAGAAGGATCCTACTTCTTTGAGGCATTGAAAGTACTGTAATTCATTCACACTAATTTAGCAATATTTAATGATCTCAACTAGTACAATACCCTCTTTTGCATTTTGACCTACAGACAAAGGCAGTCCACAGCTGTGGAGTAACGGTTAGCACGCCTAACCGTGAAACGAGCGGGCCCCGGTTAAAATTCTGGTTGAGACAAGTTACCTGGTTGAGGTTTTTTCCGGGGTTTTGTCTCAACCCATTGAGAGAAAATGCTGGGTAACTTTCGGCGCTGGACCCTGGACTCATTTCGCCGGCATTATCAGCTTCATATCATTCAGATATTAAATAACCATAGCTGTTGATAAAGCGTCCTAAAATAACAAAAAAAAAAAGACAAAGTCAGACTCTGTTTTTCAAACGTCATGTGTTCTATATTTCATACTATTTCAAAGTGTACATTCAAACTGCTCTTGTATGGTGATCCTGATCGAATACGGAATCAAAGTGCAACACTGCTCCGAGGAAGAAAAATTAGTCGTACATATTCCATACTGCAGAACGATCCTGTTTGAATGACAAAATAAAAAGGTTACTACATTACAACTCTTAATATTTATCTTTTAATAATCCGTGATCTGGCAGAAAGGCAATTTTGAACACTTGAGACGTCAAAGGACCCATTATTGCGTACACAGCAAAATTGATTTTGTCAGGCAATTTCCTCTCTTGTGTATCTAATATCTCAGGTTTTTTTTTTTTTTAGAAGTAAAGACAACCTTTGCTTTGAGATAATCACTATCTTTAAGTCACTATGCATGTACATCATAGAACCCCAAACAAAGAAATTGCGTGCCACCAGGTCTGGAGAATTTCAAGGTCATGTAATTTGTCCATCACGACTCCTCCAGTTGTTCTCAAATGATTAATACCTTCACGAATGGCATTGTCATCTCTGTTGATGGGTATTCTGAGAATTTTTGGGACTTTACGCGCTAACAGCAGTTTCGGTTTTGACAACACGCCTACGGCCACCAATGTGTGGAATGTTAACAGATCCACTGTATTGAAATGTATGATACAGTAATATTATTGATTTGTATTTCGGAGGTTTCGAACACCATTCACGGCGAAAACTATGTTAAATTGATGTTAAAATTTCAAACTTGGAAGTCACAATAAGCATTTCGCTCGTTGCCTTGCAGTAAATGGAATTTTGTTTGTTCAGTCGTAGCCAAGAAAAATCTGAGTTATTTTGTTCTTAAAACCAATTGTACAGGTCGATGACATTTAAATGCGACAGGCTCATGTTAGTAGATTTACTGACATGTAAAAACTGCGGGACACCTGCTGCGCATCTCGCAGCTATAGAAATCACTCCGAATTTGTGCGAGACGGGCCCCACGCATCGCACCTCGCATGCGTCGGTTCAGAAAAACTAAGGCTTAAAGGAATTCTCGAGATTCAATAATGTTACAGGGGCGGCCCGTCCTTATGTGCTACAGTGCTGCAGCACAATGATAAGTTTTGTTCAAATAGTGTATTTTGTAATACCATAGTATTTGATCAGTCATTTGACAATTTCCCGTGGTTGTGTTCATGACGCGTTATAGAGTGTTCAGTCTTCGCTCTTTGGTGCCTCAGGGGGTTCGTTGTGTTACTCAAAAGTCCACATGAGAAGGTAGGCAATTATGCGCAAGTGCGAAGCTGAAATCACTGCTCTGATTGGCTATTTTTACGCGGGAAAGTGCTGTAGTCAGTTTCAGCACGACACAGCTTGGAGATTGCAAAAGTAAAGCGTAACGAAAGAATGCTTGTTTGTGGAAGAAGTCGGAACTATTTGCAATGTGTATGACTTCAGGCTTTCCCGGCGTTTGATGTAGAATAACTCTTCTCGGGTTCTCAGCCAGGTGTGAGAACCCGAGAAGAGTTATTCTATTTACAATGTATTTGGTAATTTAAGTGTCCGACTGCTGCTGACATCTACCTGCTGAAGTTGCTGTCAACAGCTAGTCTATAGACTATGCTGAACAAAAGAGTGTTCAGACACAACTTGCAGTTCTGTACGGAAGACACGACTACAATACATATTCTCCAACAATTTACAGGATCCATTTTGTGAAGTAACGAAGTTGTTAAATATTTTGGTTACAACACCAATGACCACTGCTGAGCCAGGAAAATGTTTTTCTTGCTTGAAACGCATAAAAACGTTTTTAAAGAACAATATGTCCCAGTATCGTCTCACTGCTCTTGCAATACTGTCAATAGAAAAGAGTATGATTTCAAAGATGAAGGGGTTTAACACCAGGGTAAATGACAAGTTTTTGAGTACGAAGGAACGTCGTATGGACTTCATATTTCGTCACTAGACGAGTCTCAATTTAAGATAAACAGTAGGCCAATATAGAGATTGTACCACACTCATTATTTTGACCACCAGCCGCTACTGACAATGTATACATATCAACAAAATGTGCATACAATATCTAATACATTTTACTAATCTATATAAACTGACATTGTGCAGAATCATTACTATTGTCCCTGCAATCGTATAGCTAAATCATGAACTTGCACTACCTTTCCGAGAAATCACCTAGGAAAAATAACAAACAGAAACTTGAGAGAGAAGCAACTCAATACGAATTCAAAAGGGGGAAAGGAGGTATGCTCTGAACGTGACAGATTGTTCTCGGCTCAGTAATTCAAGCAGTTTTGTCTAGGAAGAAATGCTCAACTATTGATCAAGCTGAAAAGCTCTACTTTAGCTAAATTAAATGGTTATATAATAGCAGGAAATTACTATTTCATGAATGGGTTAGAAGAGCAACAAAATCTACATCCTTTTAATCAAACAAGAAGTCGATCCATCACGTTCACAAATTGAAGAGAAATTTCACTTGAGCCATATTTCACTTAGTCGTAATGTTGCGAAGCATAAAAACACAAACGGTCCTTCTCTGAATACCGAGATGTAGAGAGGTTAGGCACGCTTCGGTATACATAAGGATTAAGTCCAAGAGCAGAAAAGGGAGAGATGTTTACGATACCAATGATGAGAGGGGATGTTGAAGGGAAAACAGGAAAAAAGAGAAACCTCTAGCTTTCAATGAATAGAACGAGAATAAAGTATTACAAAAGTCCGAGGGAGCAGCAGTTTAGAGAGACCAGCGTACATAATGGAAGCTTAAGTTTATTCAGAAAAACGAGTATTTAAATAGCAAGAGTACGACTGTAATAACAAACTAAGTAACAGTCGTTCTGCTGTTGAGTCGCTCTTAGCGGTTAAGTATTTCTAGTTAAAGTTACAATGCTTACAGTTCGATCACAGTTTATGGGTCAAACTCTGATCATTGCTATGAATTTTTAACGATACAAAATACTTAACGTAGAAAAAAAAAGTTGGAAGTTCTATATTTGCAGAATTACGGTATCCAAAAGAGATATTTTTGAATGAGAAAGTTCCAAGCAAATTATACTGATGTTAGTATTGAAAGTCATAAGTAGGCTTCGTATTCCAGCTACCTAAAGACTGAAGTTAAAGAAACATTGGGTATATAATATGCCGAACTCAGGTAATGCAACGAATAAAGATATAAACAAACAGGTTGTCGCTGCGTGTTTGTGGAGTATATTCAACTCCCGACATTCTGAAGCTGTACTAGTAAACACATGCTTGAGCCGTGAAGTTCATTTTCTTCGTGATTTTTACAGTGAATAATAACGTGCATTCGTAAGTCACGGAACTTTAACAAATGCGGATGTCACTTGAAATGATTTTATATTGCAAGAAATTCATTCAATAGCACATGACGTTATTTGTGCATGATGTAGTACAAGATATTACTATTATCTGATTTTTGTTCGTGTTTCATAGGATATTGTATATATAGCTTATCACTGAAACCCATTAATTTTTATGTACTTTTCTAGAAGTTCTATAAAATGTAGATTATTTAATTCCTTAATGGAGATGTTGGCGCTGAAATTCATGGTAGGCTACACAAATCCATGCTAAACGTAGAGTTAATATCTTCATAATTTTCAGATTTTTACTTTTGGATTACGTTCAACATACTTTCTGTGCCTTTGGTATTGCAGTGTCTTTCAGTGCACTGTTTTTGTCACTTTTACGTTCATTTTACACAATTTATATGTAATGTTGTCTATATCGACAGTGAAAATATTAGTTCAAATATCCTCAACTATGTCCTGCAATATTACACGTTTGAGTGTCTTACCTAAGGCATTTTACCTGTGCAATGAACCTTCAATCAGCCACAAAGATGTAGTTATTTAAATAATACAACTAGTAAGAGCAGTGATCGATAAGGCTACTCACTATGACTGCGTCCCGGCTTCGACTTTGTAGAGGAAGAGGGCAGGGGATGCGTAACTATTTTGTATACGAATGTACCTGTACCTGCGCTGTGACGTCACATATACCACGACTCAGCCAATCTCACTCCAGTTTATAGGTAGCTGGAATACGGAGTCCAGTCATGAGCAACACATTGCTATAATTTCAATTTCAACAATATAACAAAAACAATTATATGATGATAATCTACAGACTTTACACTATGTATTGACATATTGTGACGCCATTAACTTCTATCATGTGACCACAGGCAATGTTTGCAAAATGGTTTCGACAGCGTGCTATCATTAAAATCCTTATTAAAGAAGAAAAATCTGCTTCTGAAATTCACTTCAGAATTCAGCGTGATTACGGAGATGTGAGCATGGGCGCCAGCAATGTTAGGAGATGGGTGAAACATTTCGAAGTTGGGAACATGAGCATCCAAGATGAGGCTCGTAGCAGTCGCAATCGAACTGCCTTCACGGAACGCAACAAGGAAAGAGTTGATGAGTTCTGGGATGCATTTTGGTTGAATTTCTTGAACCTGGCTAGACTATAAATGCTGTCCACTATATTGAGACAGTTTTGAAGATCCAGCGTGCAACGCGCGAGAAACGCCCTGGAAAGATCATAATCCTGTAACACGATAACGCGTGGCTTCACACTGATCGTGTCACCGTGGAAAAAATCAGAACATTTAAGTGGGAAACTCTTCCGAAACCTCCCTACAGTCCCGACTTGGCACCCTCCGACTACCATCTGTAAAGGAGCATGTGCGAGTCCAAAGCTACGAGACGCTGGAGGACATCCGGAAAGCAGTGTGTCAGTGTCTTCGGGAAGATGAAATGTACTTCTACAGCGAGGGAATTTCCAAACTTACAGAACAACGAAAAAAATGTGTGTACAGAAATGGAGACTATGTTGAAAAGTGACATGAAAATCTGTAGATTAAGATGATGTAACCTGGTTTGTCTAAATAATAAAAATTAAGATTTATAACAATGGGTTTTTCATGATTTCAGTATGATCCTCGTACGTCATGTTATTTATTGCTGAGAAGATGCCATCAATTGAGTTGTATGAAAGCTGGATTCATTCCATGTAAATAACGAACTAGTTGTTGACGATTTATGATGTTTAAGGGAAAGATTGATTCTTGATATTTTAACAATGATCCTATAAATTACATAATATAAATACTGCAAATTTAAAGAGGACTATAATGTAAATTTAGTGAAAAACAATATTAAAAGAACCGCTGACAGCATTTTTAGATATAACGATAATACAATCCCATTATGGCTCACATATTATATTTTATGTTTTAATTATTAGACAGACAGACAGACAGACAGACAGACAGACAGACAGACAGACAGACAGACAGACAGACAGACAGACAGACAGACAGACAGACAGACAGACAGACAGACAGACAGACAGACAGACAGACAGACAGACAGACAGACAGACAGATAGATAGATAGATAGATATAGATAGATAGATAGATAGATAGATAGATAGATAGATAGATAGATAGATAGATAGATAGATAGATAGATAGATAGATAGATAGATAGATAGATAGATAGATAGATAGATAGATAGATAGATAGATAGATAGATAGATAGATGGATAGATGGATAGATGGATAGATGGGTAGATGGATAGATGGGTAGATGGGTAGATGGGTGGGTGGGTAGACAGACAGACAGACAGACAGACAGACAGACAGACAGACAGACAGACAGACAGACAGACAGACAGACAGATAGATAGATAGATAGATAGATAGATAGATAGATAGATAGATAGATAGATAGATAGATAGATAGATAGATAGATAGATAGATAGATAGATAGATAGATATATAGATAGATAGATAGATAGATGGATGAATAAATAAATAAATAAGCAAATTGTTTTAACATTAAGTTTAAACATTTTTAATTTTATAAAAAATTTAGCGTCGACAATTAAAGTTGTGAATTATTATTCTGATAAAATTAACGCAATATTCTAAGTCTCATAGGAAGATAAATTTCAGTTTAAATAATTTGTTGTGTTCCATTTTGCTACATCAAATAGTTCTCAATTTCTTTTACAAACTCATACAGTAATTCATTTAATTTAAAGTAATTTACTAGATAGAATGCCGAATTAATAAAAAATGATGAACGAGTGAGAATGATAATTGTAGTCCTAAGCCACACAGTCAAAATTACACGGGCGAGCGTATTCAAAATTTAGAGTCCAATGCTATTAGATATGATATAATATTTTCTTCGGCGTACAGTTCCGTCATTTGTTGAGTAATTTCAATAATAATAATAATAATAATAATAATAATAATAATAATAATAATAATAATAATAATAATAATAATAATAATTTACTAGTAGCTTCCTCATATGTGTAACAAATGAACTCGCAAAAAAAATCTGTTCTTATTAAAAGTGTAACTTTGGACTATTTCATTCTCATCCCTTCAATTTATAGGTAAATGATTTCTATTAAGTATGTAGCGTGTAATATTTAAAAATGATGGCGACTGCACTTGTAGCATGAAACTAGAAAATAAATCTAAAAGTTATTGTATATGTGTGTGTGTGTGCGTGTGTGTGTATGTAATTTAAAGCAATGTAGTAATTTATCAATCATAGCAATGATTAAAGTGTCCTTTTCAACCTCAAGCAAGGAAATATTAAGAAATAAATAGATCGAAGCCTCTCTTAAATAGTTATAGGTTGTATAAAGGAAATTCGAAAAAAAAAAAAAAAAACAATCAGCAGTCAATAAGAAGACTGCTTCCAAAATAGCGTAAATCTTTCATTTTAGAAGCCTCCTTGACAATCTACTGGAACATACGTGCTTAAAAGAGCTATTTATGATCCTTAAATTTCCATCATAGGCCTATAGATCAGGGGCCGTATTCATAGACATTTTTAGCGCGGGCTTCCGGTGAATGATCAGCGTTTTTCGTATTCATAAACCAGTGTTAGCGATAGGATATGATTTGAATTCTGTACTAGTAACCAGTGGATAGCCGGAGCTAGCTTAGTACGCTCTAGCGCGTGCTGCGAAATGTCTATGAATACCACCCCAGAAGATCAAATATGTACAGTCTTCGATCTCTTTTATCATACTTGGTTAATATTGGCAGATCAATATAATACACAATTCATAGCATACACTGACCTTGTTCAATTCTGAAATATAAGTCACAATCCGCCTTTATTGTAGTGTTAGGTATGACGCATTTGGCTTGTCTTCCTTGAAGAGAAATTGGAAGGTTGATCAAGTACTATTGTAACTGAATATTTGACGTTTTAGACCTATTTAAAACCTACTTTTGTTATATTAAAATTTGCATTAACAGGTACGATTTTGTAAGCTACTTCTTCACTTTGTAAGCTACTTTGTATAAACAACGAAAAGGGAGTTTCGACGTGATATTGTTGAAGATTCCCTCGAAGCTTAGCGTTGTGATTTAGAGCAATACCATTTAATGGCCATGCTTATATTTGAAGTTACCTCCACGAAGCTGTAAGCAAAATTATGGGACATAAGATAAACAAATTGGATTTAGAGGTGTGGATGCAACTTCACCGCAGTTGTACCTAGAAGCGAAAGATACGGGGTCGCGCGCGTCATTATGCGACCCGTGTACAAACACAGAACCTCTCATGAATCGGGATGGATGAGGTGCTGTCACGTCACATGAATAATGAGACTACGAGATGAATGATGACAGGGAAATGGCATAATGCTAATACACGGCGACCAAAACTTTTCCTCCCTTCATTTGTACGACATACGAGTATATGGAACTCCTGGACTCAACCCCAGGCCTCCAGCTGTGAAAGCTAGCATATATGTGCGTCCGACCCCCCGTGGCGGCTTCTTGATATACGTCGTGGGATGCTTCGGGTTTACACGAACAATGGGTACACTGCAGTTGTGCACAGCACACATCCGAGAGAGGAAGAAATATAACTTCACTCAGCGCACATACTCTTCAAGATACACAAAATTACTTCGACAGTTGGTATTTAATGAACTTTGACAGACATAATGGACTTCAAAAACATAATTTAACGATGGAGTTAGAAAGGAGTGAAAATGACGAGAAATAAAAATTACGATCTGGGAAAATTGATCCGTTTTGCAGTTCCTACACACATGATAGGCTATTACATAAATTCCATGCTATGAATGAATGAATACAGGGACATCATTTTATTTTTACTTCAATTTTTAGTGTCCCTGAGTTTTTTAATGTACCTACTTCCCTCCCACTCCTTCTACTAGTGAACTTCCACCCATCTTCCGCACAGAACCAAGGCTGCATATGCAACGTCGTCTTACGGTCACAGTAAACAGTACTGAGTGATGAGTATAGTATGTTCCAGATATATGGTCACATTTTCCAGTGAAAAAAGAGAATTGATTATTTAATCATGTTTTTGTACAGGTACTGTGCGTCCTTTTAGTTACGTCGCATCCCGATTTTATTCACCCGCTCCTGCTGGGCTGTCATAGCCCTGTTTTGAAAATATTTTCTGTTAGGAACTGTTTAAAATAACTTAAATAAAAGGGCTTGGTTAAGTAAATAACTGTCACTCATTTCCCCTTTTCTACGATCTTGCGACATTTCCAAGTTGGACGGACAGTAGATAGCATGTCTGAGTAAATTTATCTGTGCGGATCGGGCAGAACTGAAGACTAAATTTACAGTACGTAAGACACTCTGTTATAGAGTACGTACAGAATTATTACAACATGAGTTACTGGTACGAAGGACGAAATTGTAAATTTGAATTAGGTACAATAGGTCATAGTGCGATAATATGCACAAAAGAACTGCAGCCTCTATAGAAATGAGCTGCCACCGTTTTCAACAATTTGTTTAAATATCCAGATTTTGATTATTTATAAATTCTAATGCACTCCCTATAATGCATGCTAATGTGCTGTAGACTGAGATGGGCAGGACATGTAGCACGTATGGGCGAATCCAGAAATGCATATGCAGTGTTAGTTGGGAGGCCGGAGGGAAAAAGACATTTAGGGAGGCCGAGACGTAGATGGGAAGATAATATTAAAATGGATTTGAGGGAGGTGGGATATGATGATAGAGAATGGATTAATCTTGCTCAGGATAGGAACCAATAGCGGGCTTATGTGAGGGCGGCAATGAACCTCCGGGTTCCTTAAAAGCCAGTAAGTAAGTAAGTAAGTAAGTAAGTAAGTAAGTAAGTAAGTAAGAAGTAAGTAAATAAGTAAGTAAGTAAGTAATGTGCTGTAGACAGTATAATATACACTGCATAATGAATACATCCGCATAGACAGCTCAGTTCGTGAGTAAAACACGTATTGTTAATACTGTAGTCTATTGTATTTTTATTAAATAAAAACTTAACGAAAATTATAAAACTCAAAAACGTAATATTTTCAAGTTTAGGTACGTAAATGGATACGCTAATTTTCTTCCCTTTTATACCTAGTAAAGTGATTTGTTTGTGTTTTATACCAGTATCTTCAAACTCCGGTCGTGAAAGGGGGTAATAAACAGTGTTTCCGGTTCTCAGCCGTTAACCCTAAGGTATAGTCAGATTAATATTAGAAATGTTAGTAAAAAACAAAATGATGTCCCTGTATATTTGCCAACGACTAACGGGTTTTCACCCAGTGGTGGTCACAAGAAAATAGCAATATAATAGAAAAACTAAAGCAATACACTGTATGAATATATAAACAAAACAAGTCAACAACAACAAGTAATATAATGAACAAGAGAATATACAATCAAAAGCCTATAAAGCGATAAAAGTTACAATATACTACTATAGGCCTACACACACTCCACTACATTTTCAACATATCCCGTACATTCTCTAATCATTATACACATTAAGTGCACTCAATACTATGTCACTAAAACTTACGGAACTGGCTCTGTAACTCACTGTACTTTCACTACAAAACACTGCACACACTCTATAACTTACTGCATTTAGGGCTACACTATTATTCACTGGACATTTACTGTAACTCACTTTCACTGTAAATCTAACTCGTTACTCCGACACTATAACTCATTGAACTCGCTACGTAGCTCACTGCTCTTTCACCACAACACAATGCGCACGCATACACACAACACTATCACTCACAGCACTTTCATTATTACGGTCTGTTCACTCACTACAACTCATCCACTTTCACTATAAATCTAACAAATAGCGAGCATATAAGCCTACTACTGTCTATTAGGGAAGTCTTGAAGCCTATTTGCAAAGACATTTGTGGTTATTGGTAGAAACATTTTGTGATTATCGGTCCTTGTGTGTATGTATCTACAGGGTGATTCACAAGGATTTACCATCATTTACGGAGCTTATTTCCGAAGACATTCTGAGCAAAAAATGTCATATAAACATTTGTCCTAATCTCAATATTTGCAAAGTTACATTAATTTGAAATTGTTAGTAAAATACTTTTTTTCCTTTAGTTTTAAGGATAAAAAATATTACAAATAGGGAATGAATTATACATAAATGTCATATATTTAATTGGCTGGTGATCTGAAGCTAAAAATTTGTTGTTAATTGTTTTGTACACATTTTATTTTTCAATTTTTAACTAAAAATGACATCATTCTTACGTACTTATCACAAAAATTGTTACTTTAGGAACTTGATTCTTTACAGTTTAATTATGCACCCTAATGTACAATGTTAAAGAATTTACAAGAGTGGCGTAATTTGTAACAATTGTTGTGATAAATGCATAAGAAAATGTAATTTTGTAGTTACAAATCGAAAAAAAAGGTTCTATACAAAGTAACTATGGAATTCACAACACATTTTAGCTTCAGAATACTAGCTAATTAAATGAATGATAATTCTGAATAGTTCGCTCTTTATCTGTAATATTCTTTTACCCTTAAAAATTAAGAATAATTGCATTTTACAAACAATTTCAAATTAGTGTAATTTTGAAAATACTGAGATTAGGACAAATATTTATATGACTTTTTTGTTCAGAATGTTTTCGGAAATGAACTCCGTAAGGGAAGGTAAATCTCGTGAATCAGTCTGTATATTTAAAAATTTGTCGTAGAGCATTATTTTAATTCATACACAGTTGATCGAGGTGGCAGACAAGTGTGAAAGCAGCTTGCGAACTTTATCAAGATGAATTTCAAGAAGATTACCATCAAAACGTACAATATAACTCTTGGGTGAATCAATTCAAACGAACTGGTTCAGTTTAGTGAAAATACTGGAAAGAGAACAACAGCTTCAGACAATGTAGATATGAGTACAGCGTTTAAAAACATTTTGCATTCTCCTAAGAAAAGCAAGAGCCGGATAGCCAAAGAATAAGGTGTAAAAAGAATGTCTGTTCAGCTAATGGTCCATGAATTGAGTGAGTTTTCGTACCGCATGAAGGTTAGTCACAGTCTGAAAGCACATGGTTTAAATCAAAGGCGTCTGTATTTTGCTCGGACTCTTGAAAATATGTATCAAAATGAAGACTTTCTATCCAATATCTGCAAGTTTGGTAGTCTTTATGAGCGTTACGAACTATGTCTAAGTAAGGATTAAAGCACAGTTCTTACAAAACGTACACACTGCTGGTTGATATGTTTCTCAAATCTCATGTTCTGGGAATGAATGAATGAATGAATGAATGAATGAATGAATGAATGAATGAATGAATGAATGAATGAATGAATGAATGAATGAATGAATGAATGAATGAATGAATGACTAGGTTTGTATGTATGTATGTATGTATGTATGTATGTATGTATGTATGCATGCATGCATGCATGTCTGTATGTATGTCGACCCTCCCAAGTACTAACATCGTAACTCAATTTTTTATGGTTTTGAGTTGTCCTAGTTAATATGGTCTTAAATTGTTTCTTTTTCTCCCAATACTTTCATTGTAACTCTAAACCTCCCCAATTATATGTAAAATTTTATTCTTACTCTACATATCTGTATACACTAATTTACACGATCATTTTAAAACTTCATTTTCATCTCCTGAAAAATGTAAGAAAGTGAGTTACAATGTTAGTACTTGTGAGGGTCGATGTATGTACAGTATGTATGTATATATGTATGTATGTACAGTAAGTATGTATGTATGTATGTATGTATGTATGTATGTATGTGTGTATGCATGTATACACGAATATATGAATTTTTTATTTACAGCATGCCCATTACATAATTTTAGTAGATAATAGGTCCACTACATGCTTTGAGTATACACATATGTACACATTTACACACTAGCGATATATAGATGGGTATGTATGTATGTATGTATGTATGTATGTATGCATGTATGTATGCATGTATGCATGTATGTATGCATGTATACACGAATATATGAATTTTTTATTTACAGCATGCCCATTACATAATTTTAGTAGATAATAGGTCCACTACATGCTTTGAGTATACACATATGTACACATTTACACACTAGCGATATATAGATGGGTATGTATGTATGTATGTATGTATGTATGTATGTATGTATGTATGTATGTATGTATGTATGTATGTATGTATGCATGCATGTATACACGAATATATGAATTTTTTATTTACAGCATGCCCATTACATAATTTTAGTAGATAATAGGTCCACTACATGCTTTGAGTATACACATATGTACACATTTACACACTAGCGATATATAGATGGGTATGTATGTATGCATGTATGTATGTATGTATGTATGTATGTATGTATGTATGTATGTATGTATGTATGTATGTATGTATGTATGCATGCATGTATACACGAATATATGAATTTTTTATTTACAGCATGCCCATTACATAATTTTAGTAGATAATAGGTCCACTACATGCTTTGAGTATACACATATGTACACATTTACACACTAGCGATATATAGATGGGTATGTATGTATGTATGTATGTATGTATGTATGTATGTATGTATGTATGTATGTATGTATGTATGTATGTATGTATGTATGTATGTATGTATGTATATATGCATGTATGTATGTATGTATACACGAATATATGAATTTTTTATTTACAGCATGCCCATTACATAATTTTAGTAGATAATAGGTCCACTACATGCTTTGAGTATACACATATGTACACATTTACACACTAGCGATATATAGATGGGTATGTATGTATGTATGCATGTATGTATGTATGTATACACGAATATATGAATTTTTTATTTACAGCATGCCCATTACATAATTTTAGTAGATAATAGGTCCACTACATGCTTTGAGTATACACATATGTACACATTTACACACTAGCGATATATAGATGGGTATGTATGTATGTATGTATGTATGTATGTATGTATGTATGTATGTATGTATGTATGTATGTATGTATGTATGTATGTATGTATGTATGTACGTACGTACGAAACGAAAATATTCATAGTCCTAGTGTAAGTGTAGTTAGTTAATTTTGTATGTTGGAAACGTTTCCCATCTGATATTAGAATTATATTACAATGCTCTTGTGGCTTCATATTACGAGTATATTACTGAGAAAAACATTGAATGAGTCTCCTAAAAGTTGGAAAAATTAACTAACAATGTACAGTTTTAAAATCAAAATTGACCTTCAAAATGTAATTAATGTGAAAACTTGTTACCTAAAATCTGACTTACGAATATTACTTCCTGAATTCAAACTTCAGTCTTATATCTGCTTAATTTCTATCATTACATGATCAAAAACACAGCCTACGTATCTATATTTCCTGCATCAGCTTGGTGTTGGAAAATAAATGTGGTTGGTTGGTATCCAATGGTTAGGGATTGGTTCACGCCATTAACCCCCGTGCTTCTCAGGTCTCTTCTTCCCTGCTTTCTTATATCTAGGCATGTGCAGTGTAGTAGGTGGTCCTTGTTCATTATATCCTTATTGAGGCAGATGCTGCATTGGTTTTGTAGTAGTTGTAGGAAAAACTAAGGCTTAATAGCACGAACGACATGATGGAAATGTGTGAAATGCTTGATCTGTCTCTTCTTACAAATAATTCAGTTAGTTGCAGCAATTTTGTTGCCGTGCAAATGTTTACACGCTATGTCAACATCTTAATGAATACTTTTTCTGGAAGCAAACCACTGACTTCTTAGTCGACAAACGAAGCAAATGTTAGTCCAACCCTTAGTCCACATAATTGCTTTCCTCGGGGTAAATTAAACCGCGAATAAAAAGTTAATAATCTTTAACATACGTCTCGGTAAAGTCGCAAATTCAATCACTGTTTACAGACAAAAAGTATTGGACTCTTTTCAACCTGCGTTCCCTGCTCCAGCAAAAAATCTAACTGAGAATAAAATTGAAAGAAAAATCCGTACTTGTTTGCACAGAGTCTGTAGGTAAATGAAGCCATTTCCATACCGAGACTGAGAAGCAAACGGTTATATCTGTGCTGCACCAACCAATGGTACTTCTCAAACTGAAAATCTGGATTTTGTCGTATAAACGTGCGGTCCATCCTACAGCATCCATCCAATCAACGTCAGCATAACTGAGCAGTAGAGAGAGAGACGGCGAATAATACAGAACACACAAAAAAGGCCTGAACATGTCCTCTGTGAATACTAAACAGTTTTTATTCTAGTGAGGGCAATTACTGCTGTGCAATGTATGAGTGAGGGGGTAGGACACAAAGTCTGGCAGACACATTCGCGCCAATAACAGCTCCTCGTCACGTATTAAGCGGGGGTGGGAATATCCCCTCCCTTCCCATCTTTTCCAACAAAGCGGTGTTGGTAGCGGTGGTGGCAATCCCCCCTGTCGCGTGGTGGTTCGGGCACAAAACCAAAATCGATTCTGTTGGATGGTCGGTCGGTTCGTTGGGCACAAGCCTGCTCCTATTGCACATGAAGGTGTCGGGGCACACTTAAGTCTCATTAAAAGTGGCTGCAGCTATGTGTGTGTTTTTTCCTCTCTGGTGTGATGTTCCACATGTAAACCACAGCGGGATATGTGTACACTCAATTTAATTTGTATTCCAGAAACACTGGCTTCGATCGATGTGCTATGTCCTACATATGCTATAATGTTCTTTTCACGCACTACATCCTTTCGCTACTAAAATTGGTACAAATATTAATAGAGTGCACAACTAGACAAAGTTTAGATACTAAACCCATTAATATTTTTCTTTGTACCTGAAGAGCAAGCATTTCAACGGATCCGCGTTCGATTCTCGGTATGGAGATGATTTACCTATTCCACCATTCCAGGCCCGATTTTCCAGGACCGTCCCGATACGTAACCAAGTGTCCCATATTCCGATGAAAACTCATTAGGACTTCCAAATGTCTCGGCTTCTGAAGAAATTGTTTAAATAATTTCCTAAAATCATTTTTATGCTACATGAAACCAAAATAATATTAGTTTCATTTCTCTGTGCCAGTGTTATTTTTAATAATAAAAAAGGATATTATTATGAATATGAGTACGATACTGAACATAGTCGACTGGAGGTATCGATATAGAGAGCGAAGTCGTACAGTAAGTATATCGTACCAACTTGGGCAGAGGTAGAGTCATACATTGACTCTTGAGATGTAAGCTCTGTAGAAGTAGATTCAGGTAAGCTTTTTGATGGATTTGGTCTTACAAAGGCGGTAATTACAGATAATTTATAAAAATGGTATATCTCTTTATGCATTCTGTAAAACTGGAGGAGAAATGGCTGATTGTATTGAAAGTGCTGATAGATCAAAATATCTGTCGTTAAACTCTTGTCATTTTCAATGAATACATATTTTGTTTACCGGACTCAAACGCCATAATTAAGAAATTGCTTGGTTCGATGAATTAATAATAATAATAATAATAATAATAATAATAATAATAATAATAATAATAATAATAATGTTTTATTTTCGCTGGCAGAGTTAAGGCCATAAGGCCTTCTCTTCCACTCAACCAGCCTTAATCAATACAATACATAAATTTAAATTACAAATATTTTCACTACACTTAAAAGGTTCTCCAGCAATAATCTTCACTACACATTTATTTAAATTTAGATAAATCTATAAGGTAAAGTAGTAACTTAATTTATGAGCTAATTTAAGTCAATGAATTATAATTAATTTAATATTTGAGATAGCTAGTAAAATGATGAAAATTAATTTAATATAAGCTTACTAGGACTATGTTACAGGGAGAATATATATATTTCTATTTCTATAATGAGAATATTAATGTAATTGCCATTAGAGGTTTTGTAAATCTATTTAGAGAGAACAGACAGAAGAGAAGCATGTCAGAAACAAGTCTTGGTAATACTCAAACATTGAAATATAATTTGAAAAGTTCTTGCAAAGAAATGTATATCTTGCTTTCATATTATGTTTTCCTGGGGGGGGGGACATTTTCGAGTGAAAAATATGTGTAAACCCTAATTGTAACGTGTTACTACAATTAGATTCACTGAAATGGAATAAAAGCGTTATCAAACCCGAAATATGTTCAAAAATTTTGATGCTGGATTTCAATAAATAAAGGCCTATATTACTGAAAGTCACGTGAAGTATTACACGTAAATATTTTGTTCTTTTTTTTACGCTTTATAAAGTAGGCAACGAATCGGACTCTCCCGGTTTTTCTTGAAAGAAATATGGTAGGCTAAGCTTTAACCATCTCATAAGGGGCTGTATAAGAATTTTACCTCGTGTTTGCGTTTTGTTGTCTTAGTCATGATTTTGAGTCACGTTAACCACAAGTTGTCATACTGGTTCATAGTTCACAATTCTCATGCAAATAAGAACGAAAAGTTGAAAGATGTCGAACCTTGAGAACAGATAATACTGATGATTTAGACATTATATGTTTTACTGGTTCGTGGAAATGCGTGGTTCGTTGGAAAGTTTGTGAGCTGGCCGCTGTGCTAGTATGGAAAATGAAAACGTAAAACATTAGTATTTCTTAAAATACAGTAGCACCAAAGGCACATGTATTTACTATATATCAGCATCATCATTAACATAACCATCATCATCATTAACATCAACGAAAAGGTATGGTTCCTTCTGGATCCGTTAAGACTCCAAACTTGTACCAATAATTTATTAGTTCTATAGTCATTTGTTTTCCGATTGATGAAGTTGAGTCATTATATTTTCAGTAAATTACTCTTGAACGTCGCAGCAATTACACATTCTGTCAGGAGAGACCAAAGTTGCGCTAGGGAAAAACAGCCAGAAACTCGTCATCTCATTAATGAAGCCTGCAGTGAAGATTGACTGAAAATAAATTTTGTTATCAAATGGTGGGGGCACTTATTACAATGGCGAAATAAAATGAAGGATGAGTCTTATACCGGAAGACATGAAGCTGTTACAATAACGGGAATGTGGAAAAAATAATGTCATTAATTTCAAGGAGTTGTTCTTCGAGATACTTCAAACAAAAGAGTTTAATATAATTTTGATCGATTTTGCTTCCTTTTCGAGATAAAAATTGTTTTATATGAAACATTTCATAGCGTGTTTTCTGAAAGCCATTGATTTAAATCCCGGTATGCTCAGCCAATTTAAGAGCAGTGTATTATAAGAGACGATTAAAAGAATTTTAGTTTTGTCCCTTAAACGTGTAGATATTATTTTGATCCGAAAAAAATGTTAACATTGTAAAATTCCTTTGCAGAACGGAAAGTCAAATTTGTTCCGATCAAATTCCTGCGCATATAAGTGAGAAAACTAAAATGATTTCTCTCATAAAATTGACTGAGCATATCGGGAATTCAATCAATAGTTTTCGTAAAACAAACTACGAAATGTTTCGCATAAAACAATTTTTATCCCGAAAAGGGAGCAAAAGCGAGCTAAATTGTATTAAAACTTTTTGTTTGAAATATTTCGAAGAATAACCCCCTGAAATTAATGACATTACTCACGGTTCACTCTGTATATACATATATCATGTAATGATTACAGATAGAATATTATTAGAAAAATTGTATGTATCTTTAGGAGTTATGGGAGAGAGAGCTCTTCGTATTGTAATAAAAGGTGTTAAAATGAGAAATGTTTATGTGGATGCCACATGAAAACTAGGAAAGAAAACTAATACAAATTTGTCCTCATGATCTAGAACAAGCACGGATTTGTCCAATATTCCCAAACAGAATTACCACACGTGAAAAACATTTGGGGACTTTAAAATACATAAAAACGAGCAAAACGTTAATTTAAATATAACGTCGGTTTTGTTTTGTTTTCTTTAATTACAGGTGTTTTTATTTTATGAGTTTTAATTGTTACATTACTGTGTCAAGTTCATTAAATCAGTGGTAAATAAGAGAATCTACTCACTATTGCTAACTGGCAACTGAAAACAAGGACTATTGAAAGCTTCAAGATGCATGAAAAGCACCGCACATTTTCCTCTTGCTGCTAGAATGTTTCGAAGACAGCGATTCCTTAATAAATGGATAGGCCGTGAAGAACAACATTGTGGCCTGTTCGTTCCCCATTGGAGTCTTACTTATGGGGTCAGCTGTTGAAGTTTATGATGCGAACTGTCGGATGGTAACTACTCAATTATACACTTTTATGTCTGTTTTAGGTTAGGGTATATTATAAATGTTTTGTTTGTGCCATTTTTATTTTAATCTGTGTGTTCTTTTAGGGAGTGGTTGGATCTAATCATAGGTGAGGGGGGTAAAACCTACAAAGTAGGACTTGTTTTACACAGCACGTACGGTCAGAAGACCCGTGCATTGGCCATACAAGATCATATAAATATCATCATTGTGTGAACAACAAGTTCCATGAACCGACCGAAGACTGTAAATTTGCGCTGTGCTGGCAAAGATGTAGGAAATACCACATCATAACGTGTGCGAAGAGAGTTAAATCAATAACAGACTATGGCAAAGACTAAACTTGGACATTAATGCTCAACTCGAGCGCATTTTTCTCATCATCATCATTATTATTATTATTATTATTATTATTATTATTATAAATATCACCATATTCATCATCATTATCACCATAGGAGCATCACTTTCCTTTTTGAAAGTAGTTTGCCTACATCAATAATGTTAATGTGATCGAATAACAAACTTTGTGCATCCAATTTTACAAAAGTGGAACATAAATAAATTTAAGCACAGTTCTCTCCTAAACTACAGATTAAATCAATTTATAAAATATAATCGATAACCGACGGTATAAGATACCAAGGAGCAAAAATTAATGTTAACTTGGCCTTGCTGATTTGCTGGATTTCGTAACCCCAAGCGATAGACTAAAGCATTACCTTCACCCAATGTAAACACATTTGATAAATTAACACAATCATTCTAACCCACTTTGGAAGCTATGTGAGTTAACCTAACCTGATCTGATAACCTAACATGTTAATGTAACCTTGCCGAATCGCTCGACGAGTTACGCTAGCGTGATTCACTGAAGGGATGATCTGTTCCCTAATGAACCCATACCATAGGTAACAATTATTCAAATCTACTTCCGGACTAATACGGGTTAAAATTATGTTGGATTAAACAATTAAGTACAAACGTGGACAATTCTGCTTAAAATATATTACGACTTGCTCACTCACGCCACGTTTCTCATCATATATAAGAACTACAGTTTTAAACTGAAGCATATTAATAACAGTCTTTGTGCAGTATTTATATCGTATGCAGATTAATTTCCACATCTTCCGTTAAGCTGTTCTGTGTTAATGAAGATCTCCTACCTTCTTTAACAAGAAACTAGGTGTACAGTCTATTCTCATTCCCGTTAAAAATTAAATACAGAGAAATGTTATATGTGATAAAGGTTCTGGAAAATTCTTTTATGTGAGTGCCGTTAAGTGTCCCCTTTTCATAACATTGGTTATTAATGGTTCAACCTTAGCGAAGACATAATCAAAGAACATTGCATAGGCCTGTATATTTTGCAATTGACAACAGTATGACAAAAAATTAACTAAACAAGCTGAAGAATTTATACAGAGTGTTAAATAAAAGTATCCAATATTTTAGGAGGTGCTAGTATGCATCCAAACAAGAACAAAGAGTATAATAAACATGGGTCCTACAACACATACTTTCTGAGATCTGAACACTTGTTCATAGGAGGTGCTCAATGTGACGTCCATTCATGGCAATGCACTCCTCTGCCCTTATGCGTAAGGAATCACGTACTCTTTGAAATTTACCTGGTTGTTCTTTATAATCAAAAATCTAGGAGATTTAGATTTGAGGAACGAGCAGGTCAAAGTGTGGGCCTCCCCGATCAATCCAGCGGTCCTGAAATGTCAGCGTCAGGTGTTCACGTTCATTGCGGAAACAATGTGCTGGTGTGCCGTCATGCATGAACCAAATCTATAGTTTTTGCTGACATGGCACATACTCCAGCAAGGTAGGCAATACGTTAATAAGAAAGTCCTGATTACGAGCCCCAGTTATTCTCTGTGATAGCACGTATGGCCCTTAATCTATCGCCAAGAACGCCTGCCCATACGTTGATTGATAATCGGTGTTGATGTCTTATTTCTTCAACTGCATGGGAATTTTCATCAGCACACACATGCTGATTACGAAAATTCATGACACCATCTCTGCTGAACCCCGCTCATATCTGCAACCAGACTTTCGTTGTCAATGTTCCTTGCGACGCAGCATTATTCCATAAACTACGGTATGATTATCTGGTAGTCTGCTGTATTGTAGGACAGAAAAATACATTGCCATAAATGGACGTCACATTGAGCATCTCCTATGAACAAGTGTTCAGATCTCAGAAAGTATGTGTTGTACGATCCATGTTTATTAGACATTTTTTTCTTGTTTTGATGCATACTATTATCTCCTACAATATTGGATATTTTTAACACCCTGTATAAAGCTAGTCTGTAAAAATTGTAATTGCTGACTTACAGAATAAATATTAAAAGTTGTATCATGTTATCACTTTAAGGTAATGAATTAGAGCTATTATTCTTAAAAATAATTATCAATTTGATGTAAAAATGTATACTAGGTAAAAGTAGTATGAAGATGTGTACCCCTCCACAATGACCACACTGCTGTAACCTCATTAATTCAGGCACTAAAAATATGCAAATGTAATCGAGAAATTGCCAAATATGAATACCATATAGCTTGAGGGAAGAGTTGAGAGGAAGAGTCTCATGTTATGGAAATCGCGACACTTGACAATATCGTGTGATTATAGCGCAGTTGAGGGGAGCTAGCAAACTGAATTAGGGCTGCGATACCTGCCATCTTATTCTAACAGAGTCTTTGATCATGTTCAAAGACACAAGTATAATGAAGGCCGGCACTCGCTGACACTTGTTAACAACCCCGTTTGTGACAGGATTACAGCTGATAATTGATGTATTAAGTTGCTATGGCGCGGGGGTCATCAAGACACACCAAGAGCATTGGTACCTACTACATCGCAAGGTGGAAAATTGCATCAGAAAGGATATGAAAGGCTTAAATATCGAGCGTCCTCAAGAAACCACTGAAGCAAACTACATATTATTTTCAGGGCTGTTGCTTCAATCTCTCTCTTTTTGTGAGTCTAGTTTATAACAGTTGAAGAGTATCGGTACGTATAACACGAAAGTTGAATATCGCATCAGAAAGGACAGAGAAAGCTTAAATGTTGGAGAATCTCCTCAAGGAATTGCTGAAGCATAGATACCTAGTATATATTTTCAGGACTGTTGCTTCAATAACTTTCTCTCTTTCTCCTTTCCTTACCCTCTCTTTGTTGCTAGTCTGACTATATTTTTCAGTCATAGGACCATCAAGATGATATGAAGCAAAGGACGAATAAAAGAGCTACGAAATTTCAGAAACCTTGTCACATATATTTATCAAATGTTTTTCACAGACCGATATAAACTTATCTGATTTTGATTACAATATTTTTATTTCATTTCATGATAAACGTTTTCGGTTTTTTAAAAAACCATCATCAGGTCATTATTAACCCTTAAGTTGAACAGTTAAATTATAACCATTGAAAGACAATGAGTTACATAAAAACAAATCATATTAAAATTGTAAAATCATACAAAGGAATGAGTATCATAAAACATTAATGTATATACAAATTTAAAATTGTTAAAATGTTAAAATCAAGCAATAGGTCGAATATGAAAATTATGTGGAGTATACAGCATGCGCTTCCTTGCAATTATATGAAAAGGTACTTTTAATTTTATATAATAAATGTCATAATGTCTGCATTTACAAGCCACAGGTTAATATACAGCTATAAATAGGTGAAAATGTGAAGATAATATGTATGCAGCATCATGATTATAGCTGTACGTAACGCCTGGAGGCACGTGTTGTCTTGTAATCTGAAAATTACGTAAAACTTTTGTTGTATTAAAGGTTATTTTGAAAACAATTTTGAAATCAATGTACGACTGTGCAAGAAAGGGGACTATTTAATTGAATATATTTACTTACAGTGCAGCGGCGGAATATGTCCAGTGTTGTAGAAAAATGAACCATAAGTGCGGAGGGGCGTTACGTTTACAAGTTAACTAAGTAATGCCAGCCTGAAAGTTTACCATGAAATGAAATAAAAATATTGTATCATTATATCAAAATAAGATAAGTTTATGACGGTCTGTGAAAAACATTTGATAAATCAACACAGCTTATCGGATCCAACATGGGTATTAAATTGTCACATATAGGTCTACGATTTTTTAGACTATAAATTCGAAGAAATCTCTCCAGATTATGTTTCGATATCTTCGATCTCAACTACGACTATGTTAAGATTAGCAACGCTGTAAGTGTTTTGAATCAGATATACTTACTCTTGCTTTGTTTGAAACATGATAAAATGTCTAACAAGCAAACATTCTCATGTGGGCAGATAAAAAGTTTTTTTTCTTCCATGTTAATAATGTCAAAACAAGCGCTTATACAACTTTCGGCCACTCGAACGCAATTACGAGACCGCCCAAAAAGTACGCAAGTTTCCCTGGGGCCGTTCACAGAAAGAAAACAAATTTCATTGAAAGGTTTGTTGGGATATTTTTCAACATATTCTCACTGGAATTGAGGCATTCGTTATACCATGCGATCAAATTTTGTACCACTGTGTCATAGAAGATTGCCGCCTGGGATCGGAAGCAATGTGTGACAGCTATCTGCACCTCTCTTTTGATTCCACGATATAGCAAATATCTCAATTCCGATGAGGAATATATTGAAAAATAGCTAAACAATTGCTTTATCTGTTCCAATAAATCTTTTCATGAATTGTTTTCTTTCTGTAAACGGCCCCAGGTAAACTTACTTGTGGATGACCCTCGTAATTGCGCTCGAGTAGACAAAATTTGTGTAAGCACTTGTTTAGACACAATAACAATAATAACAATAATAATAATAATAATAATAATAATAATAATAATTTATTTTAGCTAGCAGAGTTAAGGCTCTGAGGCCTTCTCTTCCACTCAACCAGCAAAAAGTATACATACATATGTATGAACTTATAAGCTACAAAGAATTCAACAATTTGATTTAGATAAGAGTTACATGTAAACAAAAGTTATTTATGAATTAAACAGAAAAATACTATGAACTATTAATTAAACAATGAAATAGAAACTGTGTTGCAGAATTAAGCTAAAATACATAGAATGTTAATATATTTCAAATAATGTTAGATAACAGAAAGAGATTATTATGACACAATTTTGAAAATACAGCGCTATCAGGATGATGTCTAAAGGAAGAAGTAACAATGTAGTTAGTGATAGTTTAAGTCAGTATGATTGAAGTGAGTTGCTAAGAAGGTTATCCTTTAAGCTGTTTTTTTTAATATTTATTGTCTTGCAGCCCCTAATACTTTGTGACAAGGAATTCCATTGTCGCGAGGTGGATACTGTAAAAGATTATGAATAACAAGATGTTCTATGAAGAGGTATGCTTAGTGTGCCACAGATAAATGATCTGGTATTTACATCATGGTTAGAGTATAGGTAAGAGAAACGAGACGAAAGGTAGTTTGGTGTTGAAGTGTACAGAATTCAAAAGAATAAGGACAAAGAATGTAAAGTTCTACGTTCTTTAAATCGGAGCCACGAAAGACTTGCGAAGGACGGTGATATGTGATCATATCGTCGGATGTTGCACACGTATCTGACCCACATATTCTGAACTCGCTGTAACTTGACTGACAGTTCAGAACTTAGGTCGCTTAACAGAACGTCAAAATAATCGAATTGCGGCATTGTTAGTGTTTGTACTAGGGTAAGTTTTAGTTGTTGGGGCAAGAAGTTTCTTAAGCGACTCAAAGAGTGAATGGAGGAACAGATTTTTTATCGTTTCTTTAACTTCAAAATTCCAATTTAGATTATTATCGAAAAAGAAGCCAAGACGGTGGAAGAAAAAGAACAACTTTCTATCTGCTCCCATGAGAATGTTTGGTTGTAAGACATCCGTAACCGTGCGGTAATAAAACATTAACAATATACAATTTGTTATCACGGAAATAATTGTGTTTCATAGTCAATATTTTATTAGTAGCCTATCTACCATAAGAAAAATGAGCGATCTTGTAAACATAGTTTTGCGTAGCATATCAAAAGTAGTCCTTTTCTGTAATCCGTCAAATAATAGTAATTTATGGTACAAGAGAATATTAAAGTATGATTTTATTCATGAGTGGAACATTTAGTGCCGGAGATTGATAATTTCCACCAGAGAATAAATGGAATTATGAATTATCAGTATCTAAAACAGAATATCTAAGAACATAGATCTCTCTTTGGTAATGTGTTGGTGGTATCTAAACCCAGAGTAGAGTCTATATAAGAACATAGATCTCTCCTATATAAGAACATAGATCTCTCCTTTGTAATGTGTTAGTTGTGAAGAAGTGATAAATGAATGAACGTGGAAATTTTATTATTGCTAATGTGTTGGTATTCGAGGAAAGAGTGATTTAATATTTGTAATAGTCAATCAAGTTTTTAATTCCTTTCTAAGGAGAAATCATTGTTTAGATTGCCAAGAACTACGAGATAAAGAGCCAGTACTAGTAATATATAAAATTATTTTATCGCATGATTCATTGACCTATTCTATTATATCACTTGTCAACATAGAAAGAGAAAGAATATTATTATTAACGTTAAAATCGATCCCGTCACTTACGTCCTACTGTAACCTACATGAGTTCGTGTTCTCTTTGGACATCGGAAGATATGAGAGTAGAATAATTTTTTCTAGGAAATGTGACTTTTTATTATTGTGATAAATAAAATTATATAATATGCAAGTTGTGTGTGCTATGAATCTTTTGCAATCATGTAATTTCAACAATCGTCTGATTGATGACTCAGTAATTATCATTAAAAAATTATTATTTATTAGTCGAAAAATATGTTTGGACAGCACTGGTTCTAAACTAATTGCAATGAATGTTTTTTTCTGCCGGGTTTACAAGTTCTTTAGTGTGAACTATCTTCCTGAAAGAAAAAAAAAACATGAGCCAATTTGGTGGTGTTGTTGCAACACACTTTGTTTCAGTTGACATGGAATGACCTCTACGGCTTTTCCTGAGAATCTTTCCACTCGTGGATCAAAGTTTCACTTTACATACAAGTTACGTAAATTACTATTATAACAGAGTTGGTAAATATTAATTTTTCCACAAAAATGTACCAGGTATTTAATAAAACTCGTACGGAACTTCAATTCTCTCATCACTGTCACCATATTATCATGAGTGTATTTTCAGAAAACGATCTTGTTGCTCCCTGAGTGGGACTTGTTCCAAAAATTCATAACCTCTGCACGTAGGGAAATCATATTTTTGAAACATCAAGATATTTTCTCATTGTAAGAAGTGTGATGACAAGGTAATTATTACTGATCGTAAAAACTGACATATAGCAATTAATCTCAATTACTTAAAAAAGGAAATGAACGGAAATGTAACTATACAGTAATCAATTTCTTTAACGCTTCACTTTAAAATCCAGAAGAGCAATTTTCGAAATGATTTCCAATTAGCCTATATGCTTAGACTCTCTATGTTTTAACTTCTCGGAAATACAAGTTTCAACATCAAGTGGTAATAGCCAAGAAATGAAGGCTAACCTATTCTCTTGTGTATGTTATGTTTCCGAGGTGGTGTTAAAAACTTCCAGGGATGATAGCGAAAGGCACATGTATCAATTTGAGATAAGGAACCCTGGTCCGGAAATGACAGAGTCGAAAGTTACAAGCAAAAATAGTTCTGTGGAAATGAAATAATTTCATTCCTCTGTACATCTTATTTATGTGTATTTATCTGTATAATCTTACACATACTGTAATCATCTGACGTTGTTCACGTTGTCTACTTACAGTATTCCATTCAGTGCGCTGTCTGAGGGGTGGGACCAGGAAACTACACTAAAGCAATGCAGATAGCGTAATGTGTAACGGACATGGTCGGTCCTGGTATGGACGTCTGTAGACAGCAGTGTATGTGTACAAGTTGCAGTGTCCAGTCGATCAGTTCTAGTGAAATGGAGGAGTACACGAAAGCGGAATAAGCAGACCTGATTTTCGAATACGGATGAGCCAATGGGAACAGTAGACAAGCTCACAGATTGTATCGGTCCAAGCACCCACCTAGGAGACATCCGGCCCATATAATTTTTCCACGACTCTTCCAAAAGTTAAGGGAAGAAGGGCACATGGTGCCAAATTACAATTCCATTTCCACACAACTATTTTTGCTTATAACTTTCGACTCACTCATTTCCGGACCATGCTTCCTCATCTCAAATTGATACATGTGCCCTTCGCCATCATCCCTGAAAGTTTGTAACACCACCTCGGAAACACTCTGTATATAGACCTGGATACCCTTAGAACAGCCATCGGCAAATTTGTACTCACTATGACATCACTGAACGTAAGCCGCAATACATAAGATGTAATATCAATCGAGGAGTATAGAGCAATCCGTTCGGATCCCAGTGGTGTACTTTCAACCCAATCACCTGACGTAGACTACATAATATTGATTTATAGATGGACAGATTATATTTTATTTCTCCTTTATTTTTACTGTGCTACTACAACCTAGGAAATACATCACAAATTGCCACTCTTAATACAACTCGTAAATTTTCGTGTGTCACGATGTTTGTTTAGATTTTACAAGTTTTCCTTCAGAAAAAATTGTTCGAAAATATACTAAATGTAGAACCAAACATAGCCGCTATGTAGGGTAGCGGCAGGCGACCTAAAATAGGACTATACATATTTTTCTATGGAGACCATTTTAAATAAATCTAAGGTAGTCTGCTGTGTTATACAATGGCAATACTTTATTGTCTCACTGATTTTCAGCTCTCTTAAATAACACGTTAGTCCATATAGTAAAATCGTATTTCGAGTCCCGTCTGTTACTACAAATACAAACTGCTTTATTTTCAGATTAATTTCTTCTATATATTTTCTTAATTCTTGGAATAACTCCTCTCCTGTTGTATTTCCTCCGAGTGTAATGACATCGAGCACATATTCTTATACAGAGAAATCCTTCGTAACTCCGTGGGTGAACATTACCAATTCTACTGTATCAATATACTGTATGTGTTTCCAACTAAAGCGAGAGATTAGACCACTGTTTATGCAACTTTGATTTTATTTCTCGTTCAGCTAGTCTTTCAATATCCCTTATCCTCATTTGTATTGTCCGTGTGGATAATTTTATACTTTTAAAACATCAATCAGATTATTCGGGACAAATAATATTACAAATTTTATTCAGGCATGTTTTAATGAAGTATCCTTCATTATAGCACTTCAATGATTTTGCGATTTTCAAAGCAATAACATAACTTGCATGGAATTCCCTTTGACTCATAGCTTGTTTCATCATATTTCTGTACCAGAATTATTAATTGAATTATTTTTTTTAATGTTTTAATTGCTTCGCCTCGTCCAGCTCTGCGAAAAGAAAATGATTTTTATACTTATTCTCTACTGTATACGTTTCCGTTTACAATTAAATTGGATATGTTCATGCTTACCTATGATTTCGTGATAATATGACGTGTCGTATTGTCGCTCGATGTTTCATTTATAAATGCCCATTACAATTTCAGAACACATGAGGCATCTACATTGCCACCATATGCACAACAAATACTGTTTCTCCTATCTTTCTTAAACACACGTTTCCGAACAGAGGTTGAAGCTTTTGAGGAAGAATAAATCTAAATCAAAATCAAGTAACTCGCCACTGATAGATGTCTGTCTACTGGAGTTGGACGGAAGGGAGAGGATGAAGCAAAGACAGTTTAGTACGCTGCTAGTGATCACGATGACATTTTTGCCGATCCCTGCCATAGAGGCTATCACTTCATACAATTCTGGTCTTTCTAACTATTTGGTGCAAACAGAAAGGCATGAACAACTCGAACGAACATAGCAATGCCTAATTTAAACATGTGTAATACTGAAAATTCTATAATTTACCCACATATCAAGTCATTTATATTGTAGCTTTATTGCTTTCACAAAAAGGAGAAGTGGCGATCAATAATAAATCACTTGATCAGTCTAGTACAAAAAATATGCATTCAGTAATTAAATCACAGGGATAAGCGATATAGTGAGAAATATATAAAACCAATCAGTTCTGAAAATGTCAAAAGAAGAAATATTAACCGATCAGAGCTGTCAGAAACATAAAATTCTTTTTACGAATACTATGGCAGTGTGCGCCCAGCTGACAGATACGTGTTTGTATAGATGTTATATAGATATACAGTAAGGAGTGTGGAATGTTAACGCTTAAGTACCAGAAATTCAACCAAAACAAAGGGATATGAAGCCCAAGAAGAAACAAAATGTAAGTGCGATGATAGAGTGGAGAATTGTGGGGGAATTCGTTTGGTTTCAGAAAGACAGTAATACACCATTTTAAAGAATAGTAGGGATCTAAAACTTTATAACCAAAACGAAATCACTAAATGAGATAGTACAGAGTGTAAGCACCGTTAAGCACACAGCAGATAAAGAACGAAAACTTTTACAACGTTTCATTTCTCTTTTAGTTATCACCTTGTTACTTTTAAGTATTGCTGTTCTTTTTTATCTCCAGCCCCATCAATTTCCGTGGAGAGGTGTAGTACTGACTGGTCCATGAAATGCTTCCACTTTCTTCTCCAAACATCTCATCAAAAGAGGACGTGAGGGCTTTAGTTTCATTCAGCCGGGTCATAACAGAGTGGAAGAAGCTGTAGTAGACGATCTGACCGTGCTACATTCCCTCGGTGCAAGAGAATGGGAATTAGCATAGGGAATTGGTAGGGTAGCCATGGCTGCCCGGAGACTGTCTCCATACTCCGTCACGTGGTCTGCATGTGCGAAGGGAGGAGGGAGAGAGAGAGAGAGAGAGAGAGAGAGAGAGAGAGAGAGAGAGAGAGAGAGAGAAGAGGCACTCGTTAACTCGCATAACAAGGCAGATAAAACGGGACGGGAAGAACGTCGAAAACGAGTTCACTTTAATCCCAAACCAACCCTCTCTAAACCCCTCCGACACCCGCCAGTTAAAAAGGAGGGGGTGGGTACAGGGATGGTAATTACGTCACCTTCATACGCCAAGGATGGGCCAGGATGGAGGACTCTGCAATTGAGGCCCAGTCTTCAATTACGGAACTCGTTCCGAGACGCAGGCGACTACGCGGAGCGCGAGGGGAGGAAGCAGGAGTAAGTTTTGATGTGGCAGTGAACACAAGGAGCTGCAAAGGGGGAGAGAGCGCTTCTAAGTGGCCCAATTTCCTTTCAGTCTTTACATTTAAAGTCTCAAGAGTTTCATTAAAATAAAAATAGAGAGAAATGCTTTGTGAGAGAATTGATTGTTGTATATGCGAATATAAATAAAGGAAGAACTTTTATTATTTTTTTTACCTTGAAACTTTTCAATTCGCATTTCATTTTTTTGCTGAATACATAATTGACACAGTTAACACAACCGACGCGAAATTTAGTCGTGAAATACCCCCGCATCTTATGAAGCAATTTTCGACTATAACAAGAAAACCCGCTGTAAAATGTATTATTAAAACTTGCGCCGGCTGGGGCACTTGTCTTCATCTCGAAATGGCGTGCTTAATTCTGTGCATCATTTCCCTTCGCCTCTCTTTGATAAAATTGGTCGTCGCTGTCACACGTAGAGGCATGGCAAACAAGTCCGGCACTCTAATAAGACAAGCTAATATAAAAGAAGTTTTATTACTGACGTTAAACACAGTTAGGATAAAGACTACTGGAATGGCTGTGCCAGCTACGTAATGCTAAATTGAAATACTAATGAAATTCTCAGAAATAATTAACGTTTTTATAGCCGCTGAATATTGCATCAATTATAAACACACGATTCACATGTAGTGTCTTGCAGAAGCTAGTTTCATATTTAGCTACGAAATAAAAAGTCCAAAAATAAATCAGTGTGTTCAACGAAAAATTTTACTATTCATACTACACAAAAGCAGCTTGGTTGGTCTTCAAAACCTGATTATATTACTGAAATGTTCTTGATTTTTATTTACGTGTTTTTTATTTACGTCAATGAAATTATCTCAGAGTGACAAGCAAGAAATACATTTTCAAACAACCAGATACAAATTGAATAAATTACACTATTATATGCCATAATAAGGTAATCATATCTAATTCAGATGAAAATTTACGGACAGATCTAATTCAAAGGAATATTTTGAAAATCTTCGGTAGGCTACATAAATTCTTTTCAAGTTTCGAAATAATAATCTTATAAAATTGACCAAATGTGTATTTGAACGGCTCAATAGATTAATTAATCTTTATGATTTATTTTATTTATTTATTTATTTATTTAATCAATCTTTGTTCACGTTATGGCGGATTAGATGTGTTCCCGTTCTTAATCCACCATCACTCTCTATTGCAAAAAATAATACATATTGAACCTGTGTCATGATCCATTCACAATAATAATAATAATAATAATAATAATAATAATAATAATAATAATAATAATAATAATAATAATAATAATAAAAATAATAATAATAATAATAATAATAATAATAATAATAATAATAATGTGATAATAACAATAATAATAATAATGTGATAATAACAATAATAATAATAATGTGATAATAACAGTAATAATAATAATAATAATAATAATAATAATAATAAAAACTAATAATAAGTATAGCCCTTGTATTTTGAAACTCTTACTTTAACTTTTTCATTTCTATACTCAATCTCTCAAAATTATTCTTTCACTTCATTGACTACTTTTCATAGTTTCCTATCGTGTCCGATTACTTAACATTTATAATTCCATATCCGTTAGAGTTTTGACTTTCTCTTCCCATCTAGGCCTAATTTTAACTCTAAAAAGAAATTTTCCTAATTTATGCAGATTGATGGCGTTTAGGGGACCATTCATTTTTTGTAAGCTACTATAGCGTGATATATTTTGTTTGTATTCTTTAAGTTACATCATTCAGGTGATCTTCCTCAGTTGAAATGTACTGATGTATTCGATCACGGAAACTCACCATGGCACGAACGTGTAACTCTGGACCATTATTTCGAACTTCACACCGAACCATGTCTTTAACATGTAAGTATTATTTGGTCTAAGAGTTGTATTATACAGAGTAATCCTAATTGATCAGCAAGACGGCCCTTTCTAACTTTGGAAATATCGGCAAGAATTCATAGAAGAATTTTGCATTGTGACTTCAGAATCTATCTCTAAGAAATTCAATTACCCCAAGAGTTGCATCAGCACGACAGTGTTACAGTACTTTATTAATTGTCATAATGCGGAATAATTCGGTCTTTGTTAAGAACCTTTTAATGGGTAGTGAAGTCATTTTTTTTTTCAGGTTTCGTTAATAATCACAGACATTGGCCAGCTAAAAATCTGTGACATAAAAGACCATTACATAGCGAAAAGGTTGTTTCAAGGTATGGAATAGGAACTTTTGGTATAGTTCGAAATTACTTTTTGAAACTTTTGATAGTGAAATAGTAGGCTAACAATGCAGTATATTCACAAATGGTGGACAAAATCCTCATTTTCACATTAGAAGAGCTACAGTATGAATCAGAAAACCTGTGGTTGCATAATGGACAACTGTCTATATAGGTCATCGCAGTATGCAGGCATTGTGCAGATTCTTCCCTGGTTAGGCCTACATCAATTTTCCGATTTTGTGATATTGCGTGGCTCTCGCGTTCACCCGATTTGACAACCCTAGACTGCTTTATGGGGTATAAGTAAGATTGAATGTTGACGAACATTATTCGATGAAAAGTTATTCAAAAGTTACAAGTTCGTGTCATAGGCCTATGAGAGTTTCCGTGAGCGACTGCAATGCTGTATTTCAACTGGAAAAGCTCAGAAGAATTATGTAAATAAATCTCAAGCTAAGATTTAATTAAGCTGTTAAATCATCTAAATACATATTTCATTCACTTTGTAAGATATGTTTCATTTTACGAAATAATTCGCTTAAAATGCCCCACTTTGTACCAATAGAAGTAGATATCACAGTTTGAAATAAAGAATAACGCCAAAACTTTTGAAGTAGGCCTACCGTACGAGAGCAAGAAGATAAGGATTACCTCTGAGGCGTTTTCAAAATGACAGAATTTAAGCCCTTTTACGCCAGAAGTTCTACAATCAAAATGTCACTGAAGTTTCAGTAATACTTTCATAAGTGTAATATTTATATATTACATGCATTATTTATTATTTAAGATGCCATTAACATACGAAAAGAGAAAAATAATTGAAAAAAAATTAAACATAATAATATTATTATTATTATTATTATTATTATTATTATTATTATTATTAATTTTTTTATTGCCATAGTTAAAGCCATAGGGCCTTCTCTTACATACTACCAGGTCACAAAGTATACAAGCAGTGAAAATTTAACAAAAATGTTAAAGAACAGAATACCAACATATTACAAAAAATAATAATAATAACATAACAAAATCGACACAAACAACATGAAAATAATACCATAATAGAAAAAAGAAAGTAAAATACATTGGAATATAATAAAAAGAACTCATTTAGTACAAATAGTTAATATGGAAAACGTAAGGAAGAATATAACAAAATGGAATGTAAAAAATAATAATAAAAAAGAAGAAAAGAAATACGAAAATTAAATAAAATCCACAATAAAATGGATATGATAATAAATACATCTGGTGATTAAGAAAACAAAAAAGGAGAAAGAAAGGACAAGAAATATATATATATATATATATATATATATATATATATATTTACAAAACTATCGCAGAGAAAATGCCTTATAATTGAAAGGAATCTGAATTGAAAAAGTGCAATTTTAGTTTATTTTTGAAACTAGATAATGTACAACAGTCTCTGACATGTTGTGGTACAGTGTTCCAGAGATGAGCTGCAGGAACGGTGAAAGATGAAGAGTAGAAGGATGTTCTGTGTTTAGGAATGGAGAATGTGATATGGTGTTGTGAACGAGTATCTATTTCGTGATATGAGGACAAATGTTGAAAATGAGAAGCTAAGTAGCTAGGGTTAGAAAGAGTTCTGAAGAATATTGAAGAGTAAAGTGAGTGAAGAGTTTTTCGCTCTTTGAGACGGGCCCAGGACGTTGTAAAATAAACCGAACACATGCATTATGAACACACATAGGCCTACATCAGAATCTGAAAATAAAACACTCTAAAGTTACAATGCAAGCATGATTGTCATTTGGACTCTCTGGAGAAAAAAAAATCCATATGAAATACAGTAGACATGCATTATTAGTTCACTAATGAAATAACAAAGTTATATAGTGGATGAAATCACTGGTACTATGTACAAGACTAATAAATACTAACGAAAATGATACAATGTGTTACAATATTTAATACTATGTACTGCAGGCCTATACAAATTTTCCCCTATTCGCCAAAAAGAAAAGATGACCTCCGAAATGTTTGACAGAGAACATAAATTATTAAGTCGAAACTATTCACTTGATAAACATTCATCGAGGCTTTTTTATAATTATTTATATTCGGAATATGTAGACTATGATAAGACTTTGTGTTAAATTCTAACGTACCTTGTTTACATGTTTCGACTATTTATGGGTCATCCTCAGAACTGGTCGTTGTTGGTCTTGGCGCCTCTTGTTTTGTTTCCTGTGAGGGTGCGTTCGTGTGGTATAGTGTAGAATCAAAGAGTGTGTGTGTTTTGAATTGAGTTGTGTGTTGAGAATTTCGTTGGGGTGTGTTTTCGTGTGTCTGTATATTTCATATTGTTCTAGTGTGTTTAGTTTTGGTTGGATGTGTAGTATGTCCATGTCTGTGTTGATGTCTCTGTGGGTGTGGTTAGCATTTGTGGTCTGTTCTGCATATGTGGAGGTGTTTTGTAATTTTGTTGTAATTATTATAATAATATTTATTTATAATTTTAACTAACAAATGAAGCGATTCCGGGAGTGGGATCCCATTCTCAGATCGCTTCTCGTAACCTCCTCTACTATTCCTCAAATTTTTGGTAAAACATCACTAAATCATATTACACTAACGATGTCCCTGAATAGGGCCTATGTAACAAAAATAGAGACCCGAACTGACGTAAACTTTTTCATTTCACCATACCGTTAAATACGCAAGAGCAATATCACTAATAATTCGCTAATTCATGTTACTGTATATTTTAAAATAACTATCAGTATTTGCATATCACAGTAAAATTCTGTACAAAGATATATATTAACTAAGTGAACATGGTATCAGATGAACTTTCCCAACTACATTCCTCATGCGTTGCATTCTGTA
The DNA here is from genome assembly GCF_040183065.1 of Periplaneta americana. Taxonomy (NCBI): domain Eukaryota; kingdom Metazoa; phylum Arthropoda; class Insecta; order Blattodea; family Blattidae; genus Periplaneta; species Periplaneta americana. The sequence goes on from NC_091133.1 coordinate 24,280,382, forward strand.
ACGCGGAGGGTGGATTATATACGTATATGTCGCTTTCCATTTATTTAGCAGCAACTCTTTCATTACACTTCATCATTTAGCGCTACGAGATCCATTAACGAACACACTCATTTCGCAGGGAGTAGGGTCTCAATGGACTTGCACAGTCGGTAACTAGAAAACTTTTTATTAGGTTTACTGGTTACTAAGGTTTTTCAGCTTCCACACGCAAGCTCGCGCAGACAATAAATTTCACGTCGTCAGATTCCGCATTAACACCTTTGCAAATAAGAGTGAGATATACTGCAATCTTTAAAGCGTACCTACAAATTACACTTATTTATAAGAAACGAATGCCGATACTATATATCTGGCTGTCTTTTCATTACAGCAGTATGTGTGAAACCAAGACAATTTCCAAAATTACATAGACAGTACACATAATATTTTCCAATCGATCACATTTAATTTATTGTTTTATAATCGTAATAAATGCTGTAACAGTTATTTTAGACAAGTTCGTAAAGGTTCTCTTTTCGGCCCTCGTGTGTGCTTTTCACAAACATTACACTCGTGCAAAAAATATAACTTTACGAATGTGTGTCATACAATATTTTTTCTACGATAGCACAAATTTACATTAATAAATTATTTCAAGTTGGAGAGGATTAAATAATTAAATATTAATAAATTGAAACCAAAAAAAATTAAATTTTAACAAACTTAAAATTCATAAGATCACATGTCATGGCCATCTAAACTCAGAACCATTAAGAAGTAAGTATCCATGGAATGTAGTTGGTATAGTTAATGTATTTAGTTATTATAATTTTTGTGTTCAATTGTATGGTTTTTGTGTGTTTAGTTTAGATAATTTGTGTGTTTAGACTGTATAATTTATGTGTGCAATTTGTATAGGTTTTTGTGTGTTTAGTTTGTGTGTGAGTTACGACTGTATATGTGTTCAGTTTGTATAAATTTTTGTGTGTTTAGTATGGATAGTTGTGTGTTCAGATTATAATTTGTGCGTTTAGTTTGCATATTTTTTTGTGAATATTTAGTTTGCATAGTTTTTTGTGAATATTTAGTTTGCATAATTTATGTGTTTAGTCTGTATAGTTTTTCGTGTTTAGTTGGTATAATTTGTTTATATGTTTAGTCTGTAAGTGTATAGTGTAAGCTCTCTTGGACTGGCTCCCCAAGTGTAGTAGACCTTCAGCTCTCCCTACACTCCTGTAGGAGGCCGTTGCCCTTATGGGATTTCAGGCTTTTCGTATTTCGTATCCATGGAATGACAGCCTGATTTATTCATGTTCACTTTTATTAATACTACCATGCACACAATTTTATATTCATTTTATAATGAGTGCTACAAAGTGGCTGTAGTCAAAGAATTTCAACAATATTTGTACCACAAATTACTTGTAGGGTTCAGACCTGTCGTCGGACAGTTGACTAAACAATGACAACAAGCTTTAAAGCGAAATGTAGAGTATATTGAATTTAAATTTACACAGACTCTTAAATTGTGCGCATTCTTTATTAAATCTTACAACTAATAGTCTCCGTCATCATGATCATCATAATCATAATCTTACTGATCTGTTATTTCTGTAGAAATCGAACTGTTATCTCCATCTGTTCGTTGAACATCCTCGCAAACTCTCAGTCTTGAATTTTTACTTCACTATCTCCCGTAGAATTTTAGTAAATTCTCAGTTTTAGAATTTACCCCATTCTTAGTATTATAATTTTGCATGCATTATTTTTTTCACCTTGATTGAACATGCTAACTTATTTGTTTTTTATCTTGTGTTTCCTGAGGAGGGAATTATAAAGCTGTGACTAGAACTTGATAAAAATAATACAATTTATTAATTCACTTCCATGTCCGGTGAGCGATCTAAGTAGCGGATTCTTTCGACTAAGAGAGAGAGAGAGAGAGAGAGAGAGAGAGAGAGAGAGAGAGAGAGAGAAGAGAGATGTTTGGGGATAATGAAGGCATATAAAAATAAAATTATAAGACAAAAATGATAAATGAAATCATTCGATATCAGTAAATAATTTTAAAATAGGAAACGTTGAGGGTGGAATCGTTGTTGGGGCCCCACGTTGGAAAGCGCCATTTGTGGGTGGGATCGTTGTTGAGTTCCCACGTTGGACGCCATTTGAGGGTGAGTGGTTATTGGGACCACACGTTGGGCGCCATTTGAGGGTGGTTGCGTCTCGATGTTGCGTGAGATTCACTCAGGGTAGCCGAGGTACGGTTGTGGTGTAGGTCGATGTCGGGAATAATCCCAAGCCGGCTACTTATATAAAAGGCAGTGTAAATTCCAAAACTATAAGTTTATTGTCGTATTCACTTGGTAGACCCTAGAGTATGTATTTCCGGCTGACTGATAATTCAATCGTTGGTCGCAATTCTGTATCGACTCTGTTGCAGCTCTGAATAAGCTCTATCCAATACGATAAATTCAATACTCTGTCCCGTATACTACGGTCGAAACTCCTAAACGTTGGCGAGTAGTCTCGCCGATGACAAAGTTCAATCTATCGAGTCTTCGCCTGAAGAAAGACTATTAAGTTGGGCCGCCGACACGATGAGATCTTGTGCTTGTGCCCTGTATGTAGGGCCGCCGACACGATGTGATCTTGTTTTTATGATGATCTCCGCTCCGAAACGGAATAGTAGTCGTTATCTCCGCTCCCCGTCACCCTTATTTATAAAAACCTATCCTACGCTACAACTAACTATTCTATTGGTTAAAAACTACGTCACTAACTGGCCTAAAATCTATTCCCGATTGGTCCAAAGTGACCTCATAAGCTGGACCAAGATCTCTTCTTATTGGGCGCGAAATATGTCATCTCTAAATTTAGACTTTGGATTTCCCATAACCTCAAATTAGTTTGTATATCTCACAAGAATACCCGTTCTTTGGAAAACCCAAGCTTGGCAGTATCTTTCCCACGGGTCTAGTCCGACTCCGGCTTTTATGCTTCATCGAGTCTATACGAAACCCCGCTCAAGGTGGCCCTAAATCTGTCCGATGCTGACAAGTGACGAAACACCTGTGTGAGGAAGCTAATTCTAACGAAGTCGCCAGAACATCCCCGCGAATACATGTAATAAAAATATGGAGATATCACTTCGCTAATAAATCGGTCTCTCCCTCTCCTAATTACTGCTTCAAATGCCCATCTACATAACCATTGGAAATTCCCGAAAGAGTTTCCAATGTTATGAGATATCCCCGCTTTCTGCCTATAACTAGCCTCATACTTCCCCCACGCGATCAGCCGGTAACACATTATTTACAATACAGTGAGATTACAATGTCACTACAAACAATTACAATAAATATTACATATATCTTCACAAGCCTTTCTATGTACACAACTCTCACACAATAAGCACAACAATGTACAATTTATATCCACATTTACATATGTACAATACCATTCATTCACATATTTACATTTATTTATTAATTGATCAATTGCACACTCTGCGTGCTTGGTTGTACCAGCCGCCCTGTACAGGTGCACCTAGCTGTACGCGTGAGACTAACCATCCTACTCTTTCTCATTCCTGCCTCCTAGCCTCTCCTGTTTGAAAGGCCGCAAGAGTTGCTTGTGGTACCTACCAACAGGTTTACTTTTTCCCCTTTCTACCAATTCGAAAGTATGGTCTCCGTATTTACTCTTAATTTCGTAGGGCCCCTTGTACAGTAGCTCCATGCGTGAGTAACGTCCTCTAAGGGCGGAAGATAACTTCACGTTCCTTAGCAATACCAAATCGCCGGGTGAGGGCTCCCATTTGTGGCGATATCTTTTAACTTTACCGAGTCTATACTCAGCCTTTTTCCTGATTCGGTCGAAAGCTAGTTTACACAGTAGTTCCGCACTAGGAGGCTCACCCTCCTGTATTGCCTGCGGCAAACTCTTTATCATAGGATCGGGATCGATCCCTAACATAAGTTTGATCGGAGCTATTCCGGTCGTTGGATTGATAGAGTGGTTCATGACTCTCTCAATCACCTCACATTGCCTAAACCAGTCCTTATGGTTTCGGTGACACAGAATACGGAGGTACAATGATATATCCCTAAGCGCTCTTTCGCAGGGATTACCGCTGGGAAAGTATGCGGAGCAATTGTACAGCTTCACACCCGCATCTTCCAGCCTTTTGCAAAACACTTTCGATTTATGTACCGACACATTGTCACTGAGCACCGCTGTTACCGGACCGTAAGTCGGTATGTAATCTCTAACCAGCTTGTCAGCACACAATTTACTAGAGATGTTTCTTAAAGGATAAATCTTTACAAATTTTGTGAAGACATCGTACGTAACAAATATGTACCTGTGTCCGAAGGACGATGTGGGCATTGGACCGTGTTCGTCCACTGCTACAAGTTCATTCTTTTTACCCCTGATAATGACCTGTGGTACATTGTCATACCTTACATTTAGAGGTTTCGCCCTCTGGCAGACCTCGCAACGAGATATTACCCTTCTAACCTTCTTTGACAGTTGCTTAATATAAAATGATTCTGACATAGTTAAAATGATCCTATCACTCCCAGAGTGACACATAGATAGGTGAAAGTTGTTTATAAGTTCATTCTCCATACTCGCAGGTATGTATATCTTCCACTTCTGGATATCCCTACCATGCAATTTATACAAGATACCAGAGCACACTCCATACACTTCGTCTTTCACCTGTGAGATTTCTCTAGCTTTGTCCATTAAGGCCCTTATCGTGGAATCCTCCTGCTGCAAATCTGCAATTCTCCGAAATTTTCCCGTCAGAGCTCCATTCCTCGTGGAATCAATTTTCATCACGGCAATTTCGTACGCGGGGGCGGTGATAGTTTCCGGTAGCCCCGATTTGGAATTCAAACGAGAGAGACAATCACCAAAGATATTGTCTGCCCCCGGAATATGTCTGATCGTCACATCATGAGCCAAAATTTCGTGCACATATCTAGATATTCTAGAGTTCGTCAATTTGCATCTACTCAGAAACGCTAGGCTTACATGGTCAGTAAATATGATTATCTGCCTATTAAAGATATACTGACGGAACTTCTGTAGTGCGAAGTACACAGCAGAAATCTCTAGTTCCGTGATTGATGCGTTGCTTTCGGTACGCGACAGTCCCCTAGAAGCTGTGGCAATCACATGTCGCTTATTATCTTCATCCGTCTGACATAGAATTGCTCCATATCCATATGAAGACGCATCCGTATAAATCTGAAAAGGTAGGCTGTCGTTAGGCCTTTCCAACAGAATTGAGTCGGCAAAAAGCAGTTTCGTTCGATCGAATGCTTCCTGCTCTGCCGACCCCCACCTGAAGGGTGTATCCTTCTTCAACAATGCTCTGAGTGGGGCTACATGCTTAGCATAATTGACGAGAAACCGATTCTGGTATTGTAGGATACCTAGATATCTACGAACCTGTTTCCGGTTCCGCGGCGGCGGGATCCTCGAAATGCTCTGAATTCTCTCTTGGTCCGGTCTAATTCCGTCAGACGAAATTACGTAACCCAGGAAAACTGTCTCAACTTTAAAAAATGCTGTTTTCCCCAGCTTGACTGTCATACCAGCCTCTCTCAATTTAGTAAGTACAAAATCAATATCCCTAATATGCCTATCCACATTATTGCCATATATAAGAAAATCGTCAATGTACTGTGCCAGAAAACCTTTCGTCGAATCACCAAAAATTATGTCAAGTGCTCTTAGTAGCGCAGATCCAGAACTCGCGATGCCGAATGGGCATCGGGTATACTGATAAACTTTCCCGTTATGTAGGAACGCTGTGAATTTTCTCGAGTCCTCGTCAAGCGGAATCTGCCAATACGAACTGGTCAAGTCTAAACTAGTGAATATAGAACAGTCACTGATACGGCCTAACAAAGTGTCCACTGACTCCGTCCTGAAATTATCTTTAACTGAAAACGAGTTAACGTGTCGGGCATCGATCGTTATTCTTAAGCTTCCATTCGGCTTTCTAACCCAGCACAATGCATTTACGTAGGGCGAGTCTGATACTTCTATAACTCCGTCTTTTAACATATCATTTATGACTTCGTCTGCCTGATCCCTTAAAGATAGGGGGATGGGTCTACATTTATGCCGAAATTCCTCCATTCCTACCACCTTAATTTTGTGTGTGTACACTCTACACAGACCCGGCGCGTCTGAAAAGACATTTAAATGGCTTCCTACAACATCCATTAAGCGTTTTCTTTCACTCTCACTCAGGCCGTGTGCCTGGTTAACTTTATCTCTCACTATTTCGAAAGTATCTGTCTTCCTATTGTTAGACGCGACTACCTGCCTAAGATCGCCCGGCGAAATCTCATTACAATATCTGGCCCTACCGCTAATGAGATTGCGTCCTATTTGTCTCGCCTGGACTAATTCGCCGATACACAATTCACATTCTCCGCAGTCTACTTGACACACTCCCCTAGTTACCTCGTTACCTTCCCACGGATTAACCTCTATAATTACATTCTTACAAATTTTGAGGTGCTCTACAAAAAATAACTCTTCCTGTAATCCTATCTCTTCCGCGGTCCTTTCGTCTAGTTCCGGTCTAGAGCTATGCCTACTGAATGGGACATGGCCTACACTGTCGTTACCTGCCGTAACCCCTAGTCTGTTTTCCCTGAAATCTAATAGCGCGTGCCATTCATAGAAGCTTTCTACTCCAATAATGATGTCGGTAGTCAACCTTTTTATCACAAGAAAAATAGCATTTAATTTCACTTCTCCGCACTCTAACTCGAACCACACTTGATATTCTACCTTTTCCTTCTTCTTACTTAGGGCGCCTGCACAGTACAGTGAACATATCGGTAACGTTTGCAGTTTTATTCCTGAATCCCTAACCTTTTGAAAAAATTCCAAGCTGCATACATTATTTGTGGAGCCCGAGTCCAACAACACACAACACTTAATCCCAAATATTTTAGCATCTATATAAGGCAATACATAAGTCCCATTATTTTCTAACTCTGGGTTAGTAATCTCGCTCTGTCTCTTCACGCTTACCGCGTTGGTGGATTCTTTTGACAGTGGCTTACTGCACTTAGCTACAGAAATCTCCGAACCCTTGAGACTTCCGTCTAGCAGTTTCCCGAGTGCGATGCAGTCGGTTCCACTGCTATCTCGTCTCTATTTCTACTATTTATAGGCTCCCGGCCCATACTCATTCTGACCGGACTTTGCTGACGTCCGTTCATGTCTCTATTCCTGCTTTGTCCCACGTTACACTGTGTAGGTGGCCTATTGCATCCTTGTGAGGCCATTTCTTGTAGGACGCCTCGCCTATCTCTCTCCTGCTCCTGTCTCCTCCAATCACCTCGATTTTGCGGTCCCCTGCTAAAATTAGGCTGCCAGAATCCCTGTCTGTAATTTCTGTTCCTAAGCCAGTGTGGTTGGGTTCTAAGCCTATTATTTCCTTTTTCTTGTCTTCCCGTGTACCATCTTATGTGGTTAACCCTACGCACGGGACCAACACCTCCTCTATCGTTTCTCATCCTGTTATGACTACTCTGGTTATTCCTACTATTATTGTAAGGACCCCCAACGGGCGGGTCAATCCTTCTCTCCCTGTTGGGACTTTTCCCTCCGTTAAGGCCATTATGGTACCGACTATGTGCATTGTTGGGGCTCCTGTCACCACCCCAGTTACTCTGATTTTGGGCTCCTGTCCTTGGGGATGAAAAGGCCGTACTTGCCCCCTTCCCCGCTTTCTGGTCGGTGGGGCTTGAACCCTTTCCTTTGCCATGTTCATAATCTGCCTGTCCACTACATTCATAGTGCGTGGCGTCCGAACCATCCAGCGCAGTCAATAAATCTATTGTTTCCCCGAAGTCTCGGGGCCCTGCTACGATCAGATTATACCTTATGTTCTCGGGATACTGCGAAATCACAGTTTGGATCAGCTCTGAATCCGGTATTGGCGGATTGAGGCTTTTCCCTTTCTTAACAATTTCAAGAAAATAATCTATCATAGAGACGCCTCTTCCCGCGTCAAACCTGCTCTGATTAATTTCCTTCCTAATTCTTTGTTGTTGTCTTTGTCCCCAGTATCTCTCCGAAAATTTTTCTCTGAATTCCTCATAAGTGACATTATCCCCTAGGGCCACTAGCGCCCAGTTGAGTGGTCGGCTCTTTAGGCTCTTTCGTACGACAGTCATTTTTAAGTCATCCGGCACCCCTCTTACTCTAAAGTACGTTTCCAGCTCACTTATGTAGTTATGTGGGTTTGAAAATTCAACCTCATCGAAAATAGGGTAACCAATCTCATTCAAAATGTGAGTGGGGTACTCAGGACGGCCTAAATATGCCTTGTCGTTTACATTTATCAACTCACTACGCACATCATCCCGTGAGGTCTGACATTCCTCACCAACACTATTGTTAACATGTCTTACATTTATGTTGCTACCTGATGCCGGGCTCCCACTTGTGCCCTCTTGTCTAGAAACTGCAAGGTCCGAGCTGCTATGTCCGCTTAAATTTGCGGGACTACCCCCATTTAGTACGTCGTTTATTGAGTTTAGTTTACTTCTTAATTCTTCCACACATTCGTTATCCGCCCTTTCTTTATTCTTTATGGCTCGCTTGAGACCGTCCACTTCCTGATCCATCTCACCTATTTTCTCTTCCACCGAATTCTGAATTTCCCGAACCTTCTCCACTATCGTTTCCTCAACAGCTGATTTTAGGTCGCTATTCTCTCTCACAGCGTTATCTCTAACTCTGACTTCTAAATCCTTCATACTTTCTGACATCCTATCCATAGCTATCTTCAGTTGGTTCTCCATTCCGATCCCATTCTCGGATAATTTCCCCTCTAGCTTCTCTATTTTGTCTTCCATCTTGTTTCCTCTTTCCGCTAATTTTGCAATATGATCTCTAATCTCTCTCGAACTTTCCCCCAATCTATTTTCCATTTGTTTTATCTGCTCTCTACTTTCCCTCAGAATCTGCTCTCTACTTTCCCTTGAGTTATTCTCTAATTTAGTTTCCATTTGTTTTATTTGTTCTCTACTTTCTCTTGAGTTGTTGTCTAATTCAGTTTCCATTTGTTTTATTTGTTCTCTACTTTGTCTTGAATTATTGTCTAATTTATTTTCCATGAATTGTCTCATCTGCTCCCATAACTGTTCTAGCGTCATTTCCCCTCTGCCACTGTCTCTACTCTGTTGCTTTTCCACCGTTCGCTCTCCCTCTATTTCCTGTCCTGCGTTATTCTCGACCTCCTCCCTAATTTCCATAATTTCCTCGTCCTTCCTTTGCTCCATGGTTCCCTTGTTTCTATTTCCTCGTCTTTCTCGTATTTTCCTAACTACCTTACTCCTATGGCTACGTAGTATCATCTATATGCTATTCTGTCATCTATCCGGCGTGAGCTTTCCCAATAATAGTCTAACTAGGCCTGTATTTGCACTCTGCTCACTTCCAACAAATTACGCAATACACTTGTTTCACTCTTTCCCCCAAAATATCACACACAAAAAAAAATACATATATATATATATATATATATATATATATACCCAAAATATCACACCAGAAATTGAAACATATACACTTTATAATTATTCCCCCAAAATATCATATACATATATACACATATATTCATCTTTTATTCATACTTGCCACCGCCTCTCCGAGTCGCCTTCTCTGGTGGTCCCCGTGTTGTCTTCTCTAGTGTTGTCGTGATGTCGCGATGGCTTGGTTCTGTTCCCGCCTTCCAGCGTCGTTCCTCGGCTATGCAGGGCTGAACTGCTCCGTCCGGTCCTCCTCGTTGTTTGGTGCTGTGTTCGCACCCGGGGCCGGTCACTGGAACAGCTGTCTTCCTTCGAGCCCCACGTTGGAAAGCGCCATTTGAGGGTGGAATCGTTGTTGGGGCCCCACGTTGGAAAGCGCCATTTGTGGGTGGGATCGTTGTTGAGTTCCCACGTTGGACGCCATTTGAGGGTGAGTGGTTATTGGGACCACACGTTGGGCGCCATTTGAGGGTGGGTGCGTCTCGATGTTGCGTGAGATTCACTCAGGGTAGCCGAGGTACGGTTGTGGTGTAGGTCGATGTCGGGAATAATCCCAAGCCGGCTACTTATATAAAAGGCAGTGTAAATTCCAAAACTATAAGTTTATTGTCGTATTCACTTGGTAGACCCTAGAGTATGTATTTCCGGCTGACTGATAATTCAATCGTTGGTCGCAATTCTGTATCGACTCTGTTGCAGCTCTGAATAAGCTCTATCCAATACGATAAATTCAATACTCTGTCCCGTATACTACGGTCGAAACTCCTAAACGTTGGCGAGTAGTCTCGCCGATGACAAAGTTCAATCTATCGAGTCTTCGCCTGAAGAAAGACTATTAAGTTGGGCCGCCGACACGATGAGATCTTGTGCTTGTGCCCTGTATGTAGGGCCGCCGACACGATGTGATCTTGTTTTTATGATGATCTCCGCTCCGAAACGGAATAGTAGTCGTTATCTCCGCTCCCCGTCACCCTTATTTATAAAAACCTATCCTACGCTAAAACTAACTATTCTATTGGTTAAAAACTACGTCACTAACTGGCCTAAAATCTATTCCCGATTGGTCCAAAGTGACCTCATAAGCTGGACCAAGATCTCTTCTTATTGGGCGCGAAATATGTCATCTCTAAATTTAGACTTTGGATTTCCCATAACCTCAAATTAGTTTGTATATCTCACAAGAATACCCGTTCTTTGGAAAACCCAAGCTTGGCAGTATCTTTCCCACGGGTCTAGTCCGACTCCGGCTTTTATGCTTCATCGAGTCTATACGAAACCCCGCTCAAGGTGGCCCTAAATCTGTCCGATGCTGACAAGTGACGAAACACCTGTGTGAGGAAGCTAATTCTAACGAAGTCGCCAGAACATCCCCGCGAATACATGTAATAAAAATATGGAGATATCACTTCGCTAATAAATCGGTCTCTCCCTCTCCTAATTACTGCTTCAACGTTTAGGTTCCCTTAATTCAGCAGAATATCGTAAAAACTGCCAATTCACAAACAGTGTTTCCCAATTGAAGGGTTCAGAACTATTTACTAAAACCGTAGAAAACAAGGGTTAAAATGAAGTTATCACCATAATTCAATGGAAACATATGGCAAATAACATAAATTATACATTAAAACTAAATGATATATCAATTTTCATTAAACTATGGTATTCACTTAACTTTAACCCTTGCTTTCTCCGTTTTTAAGAAATGGCGCTTGGCCCACTATGGCTCTGAATCCTTCAATTACTCCCCCTTTCTCCCCTACAATTATGTTGTCACTTTTACCTGTATGTATGGTAGTTATTAAGGAATGAATTTTACGACAATAGAATTTAATATAATTTTTAATGAAATGCCTTAAGATAGAAATACGCGTGGGAAGAGCTTATGTAACAAAATGCGGCAGTTAAACCTTCGTATGTTTATCTTTATATAGGTAAGTCCATAGCTTTCCACTTAAAAAATAACTTATTATAGGCCTAATATTTCACTTGTATTGGATTATAATGTATTACCATTTTTGTATGTCGCAATCTTTTCTATAAGAATTATTATCTTTGTTTCAAATTAAAATTAATTTTATTTCATATTTAGGATATTTTTATAGGCAATTTAATCACTTTATAAAAAAAAAGACATAAGTTACAAATATAATTTTCTTCTGTTAAATCTTTATAAATGTTGCTTTATGACGTATTCTAAAAATAAGACACTTGCTCAAAATTAGTATGAAATTAATGGTATGAAGTTACCTAGAGTAGAATCATTTAAGGATTTGGGTATTTATTTTACACACAACTTATGTTTTAAAATGCACTCATATCACGTGGTAATTGATGCATATAGAAAATTAGGGTTTATAATCAGAAATACAAAAGAATTAAAAAATATAAATACTATTGATACTCTATATAAAACTGTAGATAGGAGTAAGGTAGAGAATGCGTCTGTAATATGGTCACCTCAGTTCCAGTCCCATTAGATGCAAATAGAAAGGATACAGAAAAGATTTTTACGTTATTTATATTTAAAAAAAACATCACGTGTCGTTTTATGACAAGCAAATTTCATATAATCAGTTACTTTTTGAATTTTATTATAAAATTTTAACATCTCGACGATTAATAAATAGTCAAATTTTACTCTATAAGTCTGTTAACGGTATATTGAATAACTGTGATTTTCTTAAATTCCTTCAGTTCAATGTAAAAAAAAAAGAATTACGTCATAGGCAAACTTTTGTCATTCCCATTCCTAGAACTGTTTTCTTCAAGAACTCTCCATTGTTTGTTATGTGTAATACTTACAACTCTCTGTCTTTAAACTGTGATTCTCAATTAGATTCCAGTTTAACAGTTGAAAAATTTCATACAATATTAAAGAGAATTGTATTTTCTTAGATATTTAAATTATGAAGAAATAATGTCTTTACTCTAGTTTTTAAATAATTTTCCATCATTATATTGACATTTGGCACTATATTAACTGCAATACTATATTCTAGCATCTATTACCGTTACGTATTTTCTTTCTTTCGTTTGTGTTGTTTGTTTTGTTTTTTTTTCTTATTATGTATTTTGCGTATGTATCTGTGTAAGCCACCTGTAAATGGAAGCCTGCTTCTTTTGGTGGTGGATTTAAATAAATAAATAATATCTGCGAAAAAAAAGTTTCTGAAGTAAAATGGGATGTTACATATATTTTTATGTTAATCAAAACATAATTTGCAAATAATTTTCTATTTTCATGGTGACTGTGTTCAGAAACAGAATTATTGGTATTCGACAGTGCTAAGTTTCATCCCTATGTATTAATAAAACCAAAAATATTTTAATGCTGCCGTTGATAAATTTATACTGTGGTACTTAACGCTCAATGTGTTATGGAGATTAAATTAAATAAAGTATCACTATTTAGTAATTACCAAATAACTACAAACAACATATTACATTTTGTAATCTGTGTTCGTTATAAGACAAAAAAGTATGAAGTTTCGTTACATAATTGTTACAGCTGCAGGGAAATCCGAAGATATCAATTTCGGCATCTACTATACAATTAGCCAGATCAGAAACTCTACCACAACGAAAATAATGTGTGGCACGAAAACACCAAAACTGTGAAAGCTGAGGGGATGTTGTGAATACAAAAACCGCACAAAATTTTGAACACATTAATTCATTGTAAATATTCTCCTCTTTGTATTTTTTGTGTAATTTCAGCGAGCATGTTTCCGCCGCACATGCTTGTTTGCTTTCGCAGCTGTTGCCACGGCTTTGTGTGTTCTCGTCATACTGTACCGACATCTCTAGTCGCTACCAAAAAGCAGGCGGAGAAAACAGCATCTAAATTCTCGAAACTCTAAACACAACCCTCCGTTTATGCTTCGTTACACAGAATGGCGGTATGCACTAGAGAACGCGAATATCGGAAACTCCACGTCTTCGTGAATTCTGTTCCATTCGGTGGTCATGTTGAAAGCTTGGAGTTCACTTCGCAAGTTGAGAAGGTGTGCTCTGCCTTCGAGTGCACACAACTTTCAAGAGTGCTTCTTGCTATCAAAATACGTATTTGCAGTAACATCTTCTAACAAAACTAATAGTACCAAAACGTAATGCGTTTCAAATATTAATAATATCTTACTCGTTATAGCTACAGTGTGTGTCGACCTCAGTGGCAAAGAGGTTAGCGTACTTGTTTTTTAATACAAGATGCGCAGGATGAATTCAGGCTGAGGGCGACGAATTCTAGAAGACGCTCATAATTTGGCTTCCAATGAACGAGATAATAAAGTCGCTGTCACCAGTTACTAAACTTAGTAGGGTAAAGTTGCCTATTTCCGTGATACTTCTAATCCCATGATACTTTTTAAAAATTGAATGTCAGTCAAAGATTTTCCGTTCGACCACAGTGCCAGACATCTTCCTCCAAAGACTGCATCTTTCGCCTACTTTTGAGACATCGGTGAACTTCCTAGCAAGATACCCAACCCCGTGACATTCAGTGAAAGAAACGTATCACTAAATTAGGATTATCACGGAATTAGGCAACATTACCCTACATGTAATAGTTATAAGTTTAAAAGTGACATTTTATTTTGGGAGTGTGGATGTTTGCGGAACGAGGTTAATGAGTGTTAAAATATTTTGTAACAAATGAAGAGTCCACTGCAAGAATGGTAGATGCCACTTTCTTGTCGAAAATGAACCATGACTGTCAATACATAGCTTAAGACATATAGAATGTACATAGAGAGTTATATGGCATTAACACTGATAGTCATTGTCTAGTAATGATCGGAAAATCACAGTTAATCTTTGAGCGCTAAGCATTTCAAACTTGCAAAATGTATTCCAAATGACATCCATCATTCTCGCAGTGGACTCTTCAAATAATAGAGTAATGACGATGTTATAATATGTGGTATTCAAGCCAATTTAAAAATATATAAGTAAAATCTGGGCTCTGACTCTCATTAACTTGTTTAACATAATGAACATATCTTTGAGCGAACTATGGAGAAGATGAGATATGGGCTTAAACATGTCTATCACTTGTTTTGCGGATTATTTGCAGCTAATTTTTACGCGAATTTATTTACAGTTAATTTTTTACATTATCTACATTTATTACTGTACATAGCAATGGCAAAGGAAGCTTTTAATAGAAAAAGGATCATCTTCTAGAGACCTCCGGAGTAAGAACTAAGGAAGAGATTAGTGAAGTGTTTTGTGTGGAATATAGTATTGTCTGGAGCAGAAACATGGAGAGTGCGACGAAGTGAAGAGAAGCGACTAGACGCATTTGAAAAGTGGATATGTAGAACAATGTAACGTGTGAAATGGACAGACAGAATAAGAAACGAAGTCGTGTTGAAAGGAGTAGGTGAAGAAAGAATTATATATATATATATATATATATATATATATATATATATATATATATATATATTCGGACTCTCTTCCCTTATGGGAATGGTCTCGTTCACGTTGCCATTTTATCGGATATGACATGAGCATTTCCGTGACAATCGAAGTTGAATTACAGTTCCACAAAATTCTTTCTTCTTTTTATCTTAGTGTAGGTCGCATAAAGACGTCACACGTATAAATAAATAAATTGTTATATTACTCAACCGAGCGAGTTCGCTCAGGTGGTAACGTTTGAGACTCACATTCTGGAAGTCCTGGGTTCAAACCCTGTGTTTTTTCTTCGTTTCCCTCAGTTGCAAAGGCAAATGCGGGATTGGAAATTTACATATGATGATTCATTGCAGACTCAATCAGGAATATTATAAACATTAATCAAAATATAATATCAATTACATAAACACAAGTCGTCTAAAAGCACATTGCCTACTGATATACCCAATGATCCCAACACGCGATATGACCACAGATGTAACCGAACAACCTCTTAAAGAAAGAAAAGTGATATTTCTTTGCGCATAGTAAATCTTTTCATATAATTATGTACGTCTTTTAAATACATTTCAATAGAGTAAACTTCCAACACTTAGGCTTATATCGTTCACAACATAACGCAGGAATTTAATTGTTATGAAACGCCTAAAATATATAAGAAAAAGAGAACACACTTTTATATTACAAGACTAATTGTAGCTTTTAAAATGGCCTTCATTTTTTATATTGTAGGCGACAGATTTATAAATGTCAAATTAGAATGTTAGTCCTGTAACATTCTATCAAGGGAACAAATAGGTTAGAGAAACAAGAGTCTAAGAATACAAGCGATTCTCGAGAACAACTCGATGGTTATACGCAGCACTCTTTCATACTTAGAGGTGCAAATGACGGCAGGAGTGTCACCGAATACATTACATCTTATTATCTGCTTGTCAAGAATCACCTCAGGAAGAATGTTTACTACTATTCTCGCTTTGATCTCAATTCCAGACATTGCACGTTGAGATTGAGAATGTAGCCAAGTAGCAACTCCTTCTCGCTCGTACCTCTCAAACACTTTCCTCCCACATTGGAGTACATCCAAGGTCTCTTCTGCCTGAATCCTCTACTGTAAAAAATGAGTTGCGAATGAATCAGTTTTAATACTTGGCAATCCTAATAATACGGCGACCTGCATGACCTGTTGTTCGTTATATTGCGATAATTAAGCGTGATTAATTTTTGTTGACTTGAAATTCTTCAACAACGCGTCTGGAAGTATTCCTACTCAGGTGGGTAACTGCTAACACTTTATTTGCCATCCCATTTACACAGCTAAGAATATGAAGACACACTGAGATTAAAATACGATTATAACGGAGCAATGGCGATAAGAAGCAGGATATTCGAATCCCATCGGAGAGCTGGGACATCAATGACGTCAAGCTGATCCGGAATAGGAACAAAACTTTTTTTTTTTACTTGCACAATCTATTTATTTATTTAAATTCAAATATACAGAATAAAGGAATATAATTACAAAACAAACAAAGAGAAATACAAATAAAATAATACAAGCAATATAAAAGGAAGATAAAGTAGTATTAACAAAATTTGAGACCGAATGAGCAGCGCTCGTGCTCGGTCGCAGTTCAGATATAATATTAAAATAAAAAATAACAATAATAATAATAATATAAATAAATAAGTAAAATGAAATAGGAACTAAAATATAATTACAGCGGCAATGGAATTATATAATATAATATTAACACTAGAGAAGAATAATATCGCACGTGAAAAGTAGGACTAATATATGTCAAAATTATAGAATACAAATATAATATGGGTTGATTAATTCATACACATAGACTATAAATTTATTTAATCAAATTGAAGATATTAACACGTTTCTAATTTTCTTGTTATATGTTAGTGGGTTACATGTTAGAAGTCCTGGGTGTAATTTAGTTAAAGCATTGTACAACCGAGGGCCAAAATTTATGCTATGCTTTAGACCAGCAGATGTGAGACATTTAGGTTCTACTAATGTTGAATTAATATTTCGTCTTGTGTCATAATTGTGTGTCTGTAATACAAACTTATTACGATTTTTATGATAAAATTTTAACTGCTTTCGAATCAAGGACTATCTCAAATAAATATTAATATTATGGTTTATTTAACGACGCTCGCAACTGCAGAGGTTATATCAGCGGTGCCGGAATTTTATTCTGCAGAAGTTCTTTCACATGGCATTAAATCTACTGACATGAGCCTGTCGCATTTAAGCACACTTAGCCAGCGCTATACCAACTGCGCTACCCAGGGCGAATCGCTCAAATAAAAGAGAGCACAAATATTATTTCTTGATCAGTAGCAATAACTGGTCCCTTCAGGAGCAATCAACTTTTTTCCATTTAGTGCTCATTACAAACAACACAGCAGAACACACCACCATGATACAACAGCGCAAGATTTAATTCGTCTGCCAATTCCCGCACTTTACGAGAACCAATCAAATTCAATGATGAGGACTGTGGTCACAGCTACAATCTCTGCAAGCCGATGGAATCGTGCAACAGTTTAAATTCATAACAAATTGAAGGGTTCAGAGCCATAGTGACCCAAGCTCCATTCATTAATAACAGAGAAAGCTAGGGTTAAAGTTAAGTGAATACCATAGTTTAATGAAGGTTGATATATCATTTAGTTTTAATGTGCATACTTTATATTACTTGCTATATGTTTCATTGAATTATGGCAATAACTTAATTTTAACCCTTGTTTTCTCTGTTTTTAACAAATGGCGCTTGGCCACTATGGCTCTGAACGCTTCAACTGATGTCATCTGGTTGCTCAGCGTTGAGAATCGGAATATACACTGAATGACAAAGTTAACCGAATCATTCGAAGGAACCTGCCGCATAACGCTTTGTTTAAAATGATTCTTCCCAAAAATGCTCGACATTCAAAGTCCATAAGGAACCTTCAGCTGAGTGACTGAGCTACTACTGACAACTTCCCTCAGTGGATATTATTTCGGTACTAATTTCATAACGCTAACTACAAGATTACAAATAAAGTTTTGTATAAAGAAGTAAAAATAAAAGAAATGGAAGGTATATTAGCACTGGATAGTTGGAAATAAGCGAATTGTACATTGTCATTATTTAACAAACAGTAGCAAAGAGTAAATAAGAATTAATTCACGCATATGATTTAATGAAATTTAAAATAATTAAAATTCTAAAAACTGACAAAAAATGACAAATAACATTGTTACAAAAAAAGTCGGATAGGACGACATCTTATTGTTCTTAATAGCCTCTTTATTTCAAGGATAATTTAAAAAATTAAGCAATATTAATGTTAACAAATATACTGCAGAAGGGACTTCGAAAATTCCAAATGTAATCAGGGAGAAA
Organism: Periplaneta americana; assembly: GCF_040183065.1. Taxonomy (NCBI): domain Eukaryota; kingdom Metazoa; phylum Arthropoda; class Insecta; order Blattodea; family Blattidae; genus Periplaneta; species Periplaneta americana. Next base: position 24,298,770 of record NC_091133.1, read on the forward strand.
ATAATGAATTTATATAAATATCGGAAAGCGAATTTCGGCAATGTGTCCCGACCATTCGGCTACTGGCCTCACGTTCACATGCCTCAGCAGAAGTGAACGATCATGCAAACAGAACGGTGGTACCGTGTGATTAGCACGATGATCCTCCAGCCGTTTTAGCTGGTTTTCGTAACCAGATTTCCCTATCTATCGTAGCTCCCCAAATTCATCACAATGCTAGATGAGCATCAGTCCCATACATTGGCCGAAATTTCATGAGTAAATTTCTTCCCTATGGACACTCGAACAATTGCGCATTCTACAATGCGAGTCCAAAGCATGATGCCTAACAGTTTATAGAATTTTACGCCGTGCTCGGTCGGCAACTTCTCCTTCACTATTGCAAGGCGTATAGTCTATATGGGCGAAGAGTTATTTATATTTCTGGACTGAAAAAGATACTCTCACCTGTCAACTAAAGAGGCTCACAAGCAAAAACAAACGATAACAGAAAATCGAGAGTCTGGAACTAAACAGTAAGTGCTTGCAAATAAAACAACGGTTTACATAACAATTTCACTGTTAATATTTTTAGATGTGGTTTTCAAGTAATTGTAAATAATTTACCTTATTGAGTTCGTACATGTAGACGGAAATTCAGTTCGGATTGATATTCATGTTAAATACGGATTCTAAGACGAAAAATAATGTTCTATTTTAAGGGAAGAAATTTAACTAGCGCTTACTATAATGAAGAATGGGAACATCAAAGTAGTTGATGGAATCCCCATTACATTAGTGAAATGCCTGGATTCTATCATTATGCAACAAAATATCTGAGAAAGGTGAGTGGCTTGAAGATTTTACGGAGACAGTGTTGCTGCCAAAATAGAAGAAAAATAATGTCAAGAAATGTAACGAGTTCAGGGCTATCAGCCTGATATCACACTCGGCGAAGATTCTCCTGCGAATACTGAATCGACGTTTATATTCTAAGATGGATGAACATCTGGAAGAAGAACAGATTGGCTTCAGGAAGGGAAAAGGAATGAGGGATGCAATTGGACTGCGACAAACAATCGGCGAAAGATACATAGACAAGAATAAAGAAATGCATATAGAATTTGTGAACTTAGAAAAGGCATTTGACAAAGTGGATTGGAATAAACTAATGGGGATCCTGAAGAAAGTTGGTATAGACGAGAGAGACAGAGGCAGAGAGAGAGACGGCTGTTCAGTAATCGTTATAAGAAACAACGAGTCAAGGTTAGGATAGGAGAAGAAATTTCAGAAGAAAGTAAAATAGGAAGAGTAGTACGACAAGGATGTCATTTATCACCTACCCTGTTCAACATCTACTTGAAAGATGTAGTGAAGAACTGTTTTTAGAACATGGGGGGGATAACAGGAGGAAAAAGAATAAAGTGAATAAGATTTGCTGATAATGGCGTTGTTAGCAGAAGAGCAAACGTTACTAAGAGCTAAATGATAGCTGTGAGCAGTATGGGATGAAAATAAATGCAAATAAGACGAATACCATGGTTATCGGAAGAAAAATAAAGAAGATAAACTTCCGAATTCTATATGAGGTAGTAGAGCAAGTGGACAGCTTCAAATAATTGGGGTGTACTACGTATAAGCAGTAACGTGGGACCCACGCATCGGGAGGTGAAACCGAGGAAGACCTGGGACCAGATGGGCGGACCTCTTCAAGAGCCTAGCTGGAACCCTGTGGTCCAGAACAGCCAAGAACCGAGAAGAATGGAGATCGTTACAGTTTGCAAGTATCGAGTGAGAGTGCAAGTGTACACACACGAACGATGAACAGAACCTATACAGAACAGAACCTACCGTCATGCGGATTAGCTCACCGCATGATCTCTAAAGAGTTCCCCTTTTTAGGAGGCCATAGCCCTTCACGGGAAATTCAAAGGCTATTTCATTCATTCATTCATTCATAAGCAGTAACATGAGCTTCTGCCAGGAAGTCAAAAGGAGGATAGCGATGTCAAAGGAAGCTTTTAATAGAAAAAAGAACATCTTCTGCGGATCTGAAGAAAGAACTAAGAAAGAGACTAATTAAGTGCTTTGTGTGGAGGGTAGCATTGTACGGGACAGAAACATAGACATTACGACGAAGTGAAGAGAAGCTACTAGTAGCATTTGAAATGTGAATAAGGACAAGAATGGAGCGTGAGAAATGGACAAACAGAACAAGAAATGAAGCTGTGTTGGAAAGTGTGGGCGAAGAAAGGATGATACTGAAACTGATTAGGAAGAGAAAAAGGAATTGAATGTGTCACTGGATGAGAAGAAACTGCCTACTGAAAGATATATTGGAAGGAATGATGAAGGGAGAAAGGTTTAGGGTAGAAGACGATATCAGATAATAAATGACATTAAGGTATGTGGATCATATGCGGAGACTAAGAGGAAGGAGGGAAATAGGAAGGAATGGAGAATGCTGAGTTTACAGTGAAAGACCTGCCCTTGGGCAGAAATTATGAATGAATGGTTCTCCACATCGTCGACAGTAATTTGTTTCAAATGAAGAGTCCACTGCAAGAATGATGGATGTCATTTGGAATACAGTTTGCAGGAGAAGCAATTGAAAGTTTGAAATGCTTAGCGCTCGAAGTTTAACTGTGATTTTCCGATCATTACTGGACAATGACTATCAGTGTTAATGCCATATAACTATGTACATTCTACATGTCTTAAGCTATGCATTGACAGTCTTGGTTCATTTTCGACAAGAAAGTGACAGCCATCATTCTCGCAGTGGACTCTTCAAATTTTTGCGAAATCGAATTGTTTCCTTTAATTTAGTCATAAATTGGCCTACTTTGTTAATCAATTGATGTACGTAAGCGCTGCACCACCTTTGTGTTCGCTTTGCAGCACTAAGGGCCTCTTATTTTGTTCGAGGTTTTACCATTTTCCTGCACCCGAAAAAAAAGTAATAGGATTTTGAATGTTTTCTTCGTAAATATAATACAATACAATAATATTGTTTATTTGAAAGATAATAATAGTACAGTTTTGATTGGCACTCCTGATGAAGGAAAAGTTTGTGGCCGGTAGTGGAGTTTACATTAAATAATGAATAAGTAATGTTACACGCTTTTAAACTAAAATAATTATTTAAGTGTTTAATTTAAATAATGAAGTATAAGTAAGCAAAAATAAAGTGAAAAATACCAAAATAACAATACAAGAAATAATAAGTACAAGAAATACAATGAAATTATATCAGACAATACATAGAAGAGTAGGTTAACTACAAAGCCGAAAGGGCGATGGCTCCTTTAAACAATAATAAAGTAAAATAAAAAAGTATTAAATAATAAAATTGTAAAATAATACAAAATATTATGCAACAATATGATAAAACGAAATAATGTATACTAATCAGGATTTAAAATCAGTCCAAGTGCTTGCTTTTTGAATAATTTATTATTGGAAGATGCTAATTTTGAATGTTTTTAATGAAGTTATTATACAATCTCGGGCCGAAATTTGAGCCATGTCAATGGATGGGCAACTCGTACTCACAAAATGCTAAAAGACCTTGAAAGAGAGAAAGACAGACGGAGCCAGCCGCAGTAGCTACAAGTTGTTTGTAATTTTGCTGCAAAAACAGTTCACCGCCATGGGGCGCTCTGGCAGTTCATGCAGGTAATCGTGATATCTACTCCATGATTTGAATTTTAGAATGACGCATGGTACAATAATTATAGTAATTTTCGACAGACTGTACTTAAACACATACAACAAAATTATATTATTTTCTATATTTGTAAATTAGTTTAGTACTGGAAACACAAACTGAATGCAACCTTTTCAAGATACAAAAAATATGGTTCCAACACTATTTGTTAATATTTTGTATTGTATATCTTATTTGAAACATAGAACGTGATAATTTACAAGTCTTTATACATTAAAGAGTATTCCTCTGTTCTCAGAAAGGTAATAGTCTGTATTCGCAAACAATTACAAATTCAAGGAAGTAATTTTTTACATTTCACGGAAAATGAAATAAACTTACTTCTGAGCTCTTCCTGTACATTGAGAATTTTACACTCTACCTCAATCATATAATGTGAAAGCAAAGAGTGTATTCGGAAATTCTGACTTAGGCAGCATTACGAACAGTTCTTTTCCTGATTTCGCTGGAATCTGAGTGGCATGCTGTTCTGTAGATTTATCAGTTCAAGCTATGAACTTTCAGAATCTTCTATCGGCCGTAAGCCAAAAGGATTTCAGAAAAATCTCGATTCCTTGTAAATTGTCACTGTTTCTCCAAACTTTCCAGTGAATTCTGCTGTAGGTCTTGAAGTAGGGTTTTATATTTGATAAGACGATTTTCTTATCACTCTTCAAGATAGTTTGTAGTCAAACAAAGTGAAGTTGTCTATGTTCTACATGATATCGTCACATTTCAAATTTATCCATAAATGCTCTTAGACAGTCGATCATAAGTCGTGCAATTCTGTAATTCGCACGCACAACGTGCTAATGATATTTGATATCAGTATCACCTTGTTTGTTGATATCCCATTTTTACCTTTAGCTGTTCTTTACTAAAACCTTCACTGTGTTTATTTGTAACATCAAATGTCATGAGTAAGAAAGTGTAGTAGAACATAATACAAGCTTTACCTCGCTTCTTATTAAAAAAATCTCTCTCTTTCGACTCATTACCAAAGAGAAATATCTGGGGATTACATAGTTTTTCACTTAAAACGAGCTGCCATTTACTGCAGATGCAAACTTGTGTGTTGCAAGATCCTCACACAGACACTTTATTGTAGCTAGTACAGAGTCCGTTCTACCTGCACTGAGGTTGTGTTGACACTTTGAGAGCACGAGTTGCCCACCCATGGCCATGCCTTTGTCCTGCTTCAGAATTTCATTTGGGTTCAAACAAAAGGCAAGATATATTGTGTCTTCTTGTACACGTTTCCACATATTCAAATGAAATCCACATTTTTGTCCATTTTACAAATTTTCACTATGTTACAGTGTTGTTCATTACTTTTTAAATATCAGTCTGTAGCGAATTGTTTGTACTGTCAAACACGCGCGTAGCTTCTCTGGTAGCCGAAATGGAGCGAAAGGTGGTAATTTTACCGCGATTTAGGCCGGATTCTTGACTTACCTCACGCCCATGATCCATCACAGCATGAGTACGTCTTCGCACGGCCGTATCTTCCGACTATTACACGCCGAGGAGCAAGCGTTTCAAATCTCAGTTATTTTCGCCACACTCGATCCGCCGCACGATGCGGACAAAGACGTAGTCTAGGCCAATCTAATACTGTATGCGAGAAATTTAATTCCAAGCTCTTTCGAAATACAGATTAAAAGATTAGACATGTAATTGCTAAAGTTCATATCTGATACAATCTAGATTATGAAAATAAGTCCTATAGGCTATCCAATTTCAGTGTTACATACATAATGGAAAGGCAGAAAATAGGAAAGATTGGAGAATGCTGGGTTTGCAGTGAACGACCTTGGACAGAAAATAATGAACGAACGAATGAATGAATGAATGAATGAATGGACGAATGAATGAATGAACGAACGAACGAACGAACGAACGAACGAACGAACGAACGAACGAACGAATGAATGAATGAATGAATGAATGAATGAATGAATACATAATGGAGATTCGGCGTCCAGATGGATTCACAGTATGTCCGTGTAGACCAGTGGTTTTCAAACTGAGCGGCACGCCTCCCTATTGCGGTGCGTTCTTAGGTTTGGGGAGACATCGAAGTTTTAGGTAAGATTATAACCGCTCACTACGATGACATGAGTGATACTGACATACAGGGTGTTAAAAAAGTATCCAATATTTTAGGAGGTGACAGTATGCATAAAAACAAGAACATAATGCCTAATATACATGAGTTCTACAACACATACTTCATGCGATCTGAACACTTGTTCATTGGTGGTGCTCAATATGACGTCCATTTATGGCAAGGCATTTCTCTGCCCTACAATACAGCAAACTACCAGATAATCATACTGTAGTTGACATACCTGGCATGGATTACTGATACGTCCTACGGAGTACTGAGAAGAAAAGTTTGATTGCGGATATGAGCGGGATTCAGCAGAGATGGTGTTGTGAATTTTCGTAATCAGCATGTGTGGGTTAATGAAAATTCCCTTGCACTTGAAGATACAAGACATCAGCACCGATTATCAATCAACGTATGGGCAGGCGTTCTTGGCGATAGATTAAGGGCCATACGTGCTACCACAGAGATTAACTGGGGCTCGTTATCAGGACTTTCTTATTAACGTATTGCCTATCTTGCTGGAGTATGTTCCACGTAAGTAAAGACTACAGATATGGTTCATGCATGATGGATAGCACACCAGCAAATTGTTTCCGCAATGAACGTGAACACCTGACGCTGACATTTCAGGACCGCTGGATTGATTGGGGAGGCCCCACACCCTGGCCTGCTCGTTCCTCAAATTTAAATCCCCTAGACTTTTGGTTATCAAGAACAACCAGGTCAATTTCAAAGAGTGTGTGATGCCTTACGCCGAAGGGCAGAGGAATGCATTGCCATGAATGGACATCACATTGAACATCTCCTATGAACAAGTGTTCAGATTTCAGAAAGTTGTGTTGTAGGACCCATGTTTATTAGACTTTTTTTCTTGTTTTGATGTATACTAGCAGCTCCTAAAATATTGGATACTTTTTAACACCCTGTATAATTAACGTCTTCAAAATTCGGTTTATTTTTCTCCAGACTTCAAGTCTTTACAAATTCACATACAAGTACAGAATTTCCAAATCTTTAATAAACCAACGCAAATAACGTCCACGCTTCGTCTGCGATGTCCGTCGCGCTGACCACATTACCCCATCCTTCCAAACTCTAAACTGGCTACGGCTTAACGAACGTAGAAATTTTCATTCTCTTGTTCTCCTTTTCCAAGTCCTTCACACTTCTACACCTACCTACCTTGCCTCCCGTTTCAGTTACCTGTCATCATATCATAATCTCTTCACACGCACGCAAAATAGCCGCATCTGTACTAGCCATACCAACACATAAGACATCATCGTATTCATCATCATATACAATCTCGCTCTCGCGCTTGTGGAATACCCTACACAGTGACATCAGAGACTGTCGGAATTTATTAGCGTTCAAAAGCAAGCTTATTAAGCATTTTCTTACTTCGTAGAGTAGGTTTAATTTGTACTTAATCAATAAAAGAAATGCTTCTCTCTCTTAACTTTTACAATAAACTATCTAGCTTTTATTAATCAGTTAATCTTTTAGTACTTTGATTTTTATTGTATCTGTAAATTAATATTAATTGTAATTATAATTGTAATTGTATTCTTAATATTGTAGTTCTAATCCCCTTGTAGAGGGGAAGAGAAGGCCTGATGGCCTTATCTCTACCAAGTTAAATAAATAAATAAAAAGATAATTAACTTTTAATTGTTAACTGCTATCATACAAGTAAACATGATAGTTTATTAGAGATCAAATGAATCGTGGACCGGATGGGTCTGAAAATCGTTGATAGAGTTGGAAGAAAACCGAGACAAGAAAGCAAAGAAAGGATTCTTGATGTAAATTCTTGCGAATTATATTATAATTTACGTTTAATTTGAGCTTGTCAGAGATGTGACCGTTCCATTAACTAATGATTTGCTTTCAGGGAGTACAATGAAATCCAATGAGATGTACGTAGATGTAAAAAAAGGAATTCTATATTTCCCGAGTCATAAATTACAATATTACCGCATCCGAACTGCGTTTAAACGGCATTCTGACGCAGCAGTGGAGATATGACAAAAATATAAGTGTGCTACTGGCATGTTTATATTATGTCCTTGTATACAGCGGACCGCCGTGCTCAGTGCTGTAAGAATGCTTTCCATGGACATTATTTGCGACTATTTTTGTATGATCTCTAGTATATCATCGTATGCGAGTGAAATTTTAATAATTGTACAGAATGTACTTTTTGTTGATGTCGCATAAACTAAGGTTAAACAAATGCGAATCGTGATACACATTTCAAGTGTGCTGCAAAGGAGAATGCAGCTGTACGCAAATGAATTTCACAATGACGGCACGAGCATTAAAAGGTTCACTCGCGACTAAACAAAATATATGTACACTGCGCTGTCGAGTAACTCTTTTTTGTCTGCTTGCATTTTGTGAATTGTGAGATAGCAAGTGTTCAAGAGTCCCTAAACAACACGGCATAAAGGCCTATGCTGTGTTCTCCAGTGGTCCTCAGTTATTGAATGGACTCATAAAAAAGAGCTTCACCCATTCTCGATTGTCCCAACACACGGGAAATTGGATTTTTTGCTAGCACCGAAACTGCAACCGTAACCCATGTCCAGCAAGCGATTTGTGACATAAGCCGCGATATTTTTATGTCTCGTTAAAATGGAAGGGTCTACCTTCCAAATATATAAAACTACTATAAAAACAGAGGGAGAATCCACAAGGGAAATCCCCTCCTGCTTTTTAACAATCTGTAGATTAGAACATACATTGATAGAACAGCAGTCTGCTCAAACGGACAAATCAAACTTGATTTTGATGTATTGAATAATTCATTTTTCCTTCACAAAATCTTTCATTTCTTATCCGCTGACGAATAAGGATTACCATGAGTATCGATCTTCGATGAATCCGCACCAGGTCAGGCAATCTCCTTCTCTGTGCCCTGGGATCACAGGGCAAGACCTTCCTCTGTTGCCTTCACGTCTTACAGTACAGAAGTACACCTACACAACAGATTTTTCTCTAAGCAATAGGATCTCATACATTAAATATGTTTACTGCAATCATAATAGTCAACATGCAGAGTGGTTTCATGGAAAATAATTGAATTCAATCTATAGAGAAACTGAACAATAATTAAGCATGAATATTTTTTTCGCTTAATTTTAAAATAAGTGTTAATATTGCACGATTTTCACTTCTATTCACATAAACTTTTGTTCCAACCTTTCTGCTTCATATATCAATTCCATGGGTTAAATTTAGGACGCAATAAATGAGAGATATGTTCTGATTTTTATTCCATGATCACATCTTACGCAACTTTCTTAATTATGAAATTCCTTGTAGCCTAGTTAGAAATCTCAATTTTCTTCCATTTTACTGTAACATTTTATTAAACCATAACTTCCAAGTTTTATTAAGCTACAAATAAGATTTTCTGATAAAATGAAAATAATTTATTAAAAGTAACTTTCTACATATTCAACATCTGTTTAGACAATTATTCCAACTTGTTGCAAGATTATTGACACTGCCTCCGAACAAGTATGGTTTCATTGATGTCAATATGTGTGCATGGATTTTTTCAACTCACCACCCGGAAGTCATTTCCTTTTACAGGTGGAAATCACCTGTAGGAGAGTCAGAGGTCTATATGAGATGTGCTGAACAATTTTCCACCCATACTCTTTTCATAGCATTCGTTGTATGGGGTTCTGAATTGAAATTATACAAGATCAGTCTTTGTGATAGCAGATTTGACGTTTGATAAATCACAATTTTTGTCACATAATTACATTTTTCTGCACAAATAGAACGAGTACAGGCACATCAATTTGGGTCGAACTTCCGAACGCATTTCAAGTATGTTGTCCAACATGACTTTTCATTGCTGTCTCCGGTCATACAAGCCCGCTATCACAATCTATGACGTGTGGAAAAGCTAAAATTTTCATCCTGTAATAACATCATATATCAAATAAACGAAACTTACTTTCCAAACCACCAAGTACTTCGAGAATATGTATCATACATGCACATTGAGACTTCACTATCATAGAATCCACGCAACGTTAAAACTGCATTACGTATATTGCGACTGTCTTGATAATGATGATGATAATAATAATAATAATAATAATAATAATAATAATAATAATAATAATAATAATAATAATAATAATAAGCCTACAACAGGAATAAGCAGATGGTACGGAGAGTGGGACAAAATATTGCCCATTTACACCATACAGTATATATAGATGTAATATGGTATATCCATATATCCAGAATCGAATCTTGGAATAGGTAAGAAGCAACCGATAAATTTTGTTGAGAATTCTCGCATTCGGAAATATTCATACGTCTCCATTACTTACCTTAAATGAATTTATTTTCAAAACAACCTTGTCCCTTCCCATAACTTTGTGTAAAGTCAAGGAAAACTTAATGGGTGCTATTCATAGACATTTCGCAGCACACGCTACGAGCGTACTAAGCTAGCCCCGGCTATCCACTGGTTACTTGTACAGAATTCAAATCATATCCTATCGCTAACACTGGTTTATGAATACGAAAAACGCTGATCATCCACCGGAAACCCGCGCTAAAATGTCTATGAATATAGCCCTATAGGTCTAAAATTTCTTACCATCTACGCAAGAGACATTATGAAACCAAAGAGATTTGGTACATTTAGAATCAAATGGGAGCACGAGAGACTATTATTCCAAAGCTGGTAATAATATTTTGTCGCAATTTTTCTGTAGACAGGAGTCAGTTTGATTCCAGTAGTCACTTTTAACGCAAGATTTCATCGGTTTAGAGGGCGTTTTGAAACCAAATCATGACAGTTGTATGTAGAGTATATTTGAAGAATGCATGGACACAATATACGGTATGGATCTCACAGAAATTAAATCATGATTTACGAAGTGTCCTACATAATACTTTATATAAATTATCTCTCGTTACCTTAGAACAGTAGTGCAAAAATCATATTTTAAATAACGAGGATAAAAATTGCTACTGAACATCGAGTACAATACGCAAACAAACTTTTCATTTAATATGAAACTAAAACAACAAGAAACTCACAAGCACCACTGATCTACAAAATGAAGCTAACTTAAAACTTAATTTATCTCGAAACCACAGTTTGTCAAGATAACCTACTGTAGTTCTGATGTAGCGAATATGTTCTTATCACAGTAATTAATTGTGTCCTGTGTTAGTTTACCCTTAGTTCTCTTTGTCATTCGGTATTTCTTTGTATTTACACAGAAAGGAACGATGTGGTCTTTTCCTTCAAGGGCACAGTGTTTGCATTTATATTGCCATCGTGCTGGGTGGTTTATGATTACACCATACTAATAGACGGTAATTACACACAGTATTTAAAGGGTGTAAATGATATTTTGTTATTGAAGTGTTGTATCAGTGAAGAATTATGTTGTGTCAGTGAAGTGTGTTGTGTAAGTGAAACGTGTTCCTGTCACTGAAGTTTCATAGTTTATAGTGGCAGTGCAAAGTATTTGAATAGTGAAATGTTTTTGAAGTGTTAGTGAAATCAGGATAGAGTCAGTGAAATGTGTCGTAGTTCCAGTGCAGTGAGTGAGTTGACAGCGAAATGAATGTAGTGTTGAAAGGTACTGGTGCAGATATGAACATATCATACTCGTGGGTTTTAGCTCGGACTTAGGTTTGATACAAATTAGATTTACTTTAAATGTTATTTTAAGTGATCGTGCTTCATTTAATTTAGGATGTTCCCTGTTATTATTATTATTAATATTATGATTATTATTATTATTATTATAAATTATTGTTAGTATTAATTATTAGTGTTATTATTAATTGTATTTTTAATTAATAAGTTTATTATTATCATTATTGAGTGCAATTAGTTACCACTGCCACCGGGTATATACCCATTGCAGTGTGAATAAATACATACATACATTCCCATCACTAGAAATGGAGTTTCAGGTTTATGATATGCATTAGAAAACTCTTCTTGTCAATTCTGCGCACAGATGTAATTAAATCTCTACTTTGAATTTAATTTTATGTACACTGATTATTAACATTTAAAAATATGATTTCAGGATTTATACTGATGTAGTGATTAACACGTCGCCTTGTATTCGGTAGGTTTGGAGTTCGATTCCAGGGCCTGGTTATTCTGACTAAGATTTCTCGTGGTTTCCGAAGTCTCTTCAGGTGAGAACTGAGTTATTACCAATTATTAAGGTCTCGATTCGACTCATTTCCAGTCTGTAAACCTTCATAACATAATTTTGTCATCTCACCTAGAGTGACAGGATGGCCATCTGCCCGAGTCATAACACTACTGGCTGAGTGTACTCTCAACAAGAAAGAGCATTAGAGGCAACTGGTGAAAATCAGAAAAGTCTCACAAAAAAGTTAATTTTGTACTAATATCCTTCAAAATTAAGGTTAAATTTCATAAGATTTAGCCTATGTCACTTGTTATGAAGCACGTTCCCTGAACCACTTTTCTGTCATTATCATCACTATAAATATATGGATACTGAGTGACAAGAGGTCGACAATGTACTGTAGGCTGTGTACGGTTTTGTCATTGTAACGGTAATTTTAAAAATTAATCATAATAATAAATATTAATTGACCTTTAAATATGTATACATTTTTTCATAATAGCTGCTACAGTCGAAATGTTTATCGTCATGTAATTTTACTTTTCTTAACTACCCTCTTCTTTTCCAACTCAATGTCGTTTTGATTTATCTTTTTCCTTTTCTTCCGATTTATTTTTATTTACCTCTACAACGACATCTACAATAGCACCACATTGCAAGCACTTTATTTTGAGACTCATTTTTATCATTATCATTAGTATACCTAATAATTTGAGAAAAAATCTATCAGCTCTGCCCGCTGAACGCTCTTTCCAACTGAGCTATGCCGGGACACGATCCACGGTGCCGGCCAAACTGTCCTCATTGTATCGTCAATGGCCTACTTCCTGCATTTTGGACATATATAAGTCATATATGCAGGAGCGCATATTTAAATGACTTTATCGCCATATATAACAAATGTTTTATTGAATACTGTTAAAATGTACGAAATTATTAGGTGTATACATGTTGACCACTAACACAAAAATAGTAGTCGTGATTATTCAATGATGATAGCGAGATCTCATATATATGAATATAGGTAAATATTATTAGTAGACTATTCAATTATAGGGAACATTTCAGATTCTTCTTATAGGCATTCTTAATTGGTACGATTTTGCAAACCAATACATAAATATATTCCTGCAGACGAGCTGTTTTATGTTCTGTTCTATCAACGTGATAAAGCGGAGAAAAAGAAATTCACAAATTCACTTTTGAAAGTAAAAGCCGGCAGTTTTAAACACGAAGAAAATAACTTTTAATTGTTCTACAATCCGCTGCGGTGTAAAAAGATTTGCTCATTACACGCATCTGTAAATCTTTTAGTAAGCCCGGTCCGTATTTACCATCCAAATGTAATCGGAATATACGTGCAAACTCTTGGTGAAGCATGATATAGTCCGGTGACATATGGACATTAAATCATCAGACACATGCATGTCACAATTACTTTCAGGCTTATTTTGAATATAATTGTGGAATCTGTTTCAAAAATTGCGCACATGAATAACATTCTCAATTTGTAAAACCGGTAAGCCATTTCCATGATGTAACAGCTTGATAACCGCATTAAATGTGACAACCAAAACCCCTGATAGTTATGGAAATGCATACACAAGAGCACATTAGCGAAACATTATATGCAAAGTAGAAAATTACCAACTATAATTAGATTCTGAACTACAGGTCCATAACTGCATTTTTATATAAAGTGTATTTTCGCATAGCATTGACCTGAATTAAGTAAACGTCAACATTTCTTCACCTTACAACTAGATTACAGTAATCTTAACGGCGCGTAGGAAAGTCATTGCTTTGATTTCTTCCTTTGTTGGCTTCACATGACTTAGGCGACGGTGGTAACTTGTTTGTTAATGACGTCCTGGTTTCGGCCCTGAAATATTCGTCTCTTTCCTTAGTCTCTGTTTTACGACCACTTATTTTTAAGTTTCGAACGAACAATATCATCAATATCAGCAAGGACTAGGCCAATGTCTTCTTCCCACTCCAAACAATTTTAAAAATCTAATTGATATTTCCAAAGCTTCTTAGACCTTCCGACTCGTCTTATTCCTGTAGGTTAATAAAGCCATATTGTGCAAGGTATCCTATTATTGGACATTCTCGTTATGTGACCATAGAAAGTTTTCCTCCATTTTTCAATAACGATGGGGTAATGCACTATATTTAATTATTGACAGATCTCTTCGTTTTCTTTAGTCTACGTAACAGAACCATACATCAATGTCGGGAACCGTCATTGTTTTGTAAAATTTAAATGTAGTGAGTCCATTAACTTTTCATAGTAGTATATATTTAATTGTGCCTACAAGTCTTATTTTTTATTTTAAATTTATTTATTTAATACACAATGTTTACACTGCGTTAGGCATTGCAGCCCGAAAGAGCAGAGGTTAGCGCTCGGCGCAGTTCAGTCTACTTATATAAAAGTGAAGAGTGTTAATTCAATACAATAATATTAACATACAGTAAAATACAGACCATGTAATGACATACAAATATAGAAAATACAAAGTATACGAGTATTAGATTACAATTTTAAACTCATATAGCTTAAGGAAAGACAAAAAAATAATTAATCTAATTTGTCTCTTAAATCTATGTGTGTTCAGTGTACTTAGTTCAGGGTAAGCTCTAATTAATGCATTATATATTCTGGAGCCAAAATTTCTGCTGTGTTTTAATGCAGCAATTGTGTGGCATTTGGGGGTGTTTAGAAAGAAACTGTAGTTTTATCTCCTATGGTAGTCATGAGGATCAAATTTAAATTCATTGTGATTTTTATGGAAGCAAAACAGCAATGTTTGTTTATAAATTTGTTCTAGATTTGATGCACCAAATTCCTGAAAAATTAATTTCGTTGTGTAATCAAAAGGTTTATGTAGACAAATTTTAATAATTCTTTTTTGGAACAAATTTAAAAGATGGAGATCGATTTTGCCATTCCTCCTCAACCTAACATACCATACTGAATTATTGATTGAAACAGAGCTAAGTACACAATACGCAGAACATAAATGGAAAAATAAGAACGTAGAATGGAAACTTTATGGATTGTTTTACGCAATCTGTTACACAGGAAGGAGATATGCTTGTCCCTCAACCTAATATACCATACTGAATTATTGATTGAAACAGAGCTAAGTACACAATACGCAGAACATAAATGGAAAAATAAGAACGTAGAATGGAAACTTTATGGATTGTTTTACGCAATCTGTTACACAGGAAGGAGATATGCTTGTCCCTCAACCTAATATACCATACTGAATTATTGATTGAAACAGAGCTAAGTACACAATACGCAGAACATAAATGGAAAAATAAGAACGTAGAATGGAAACTTTATGGATTGTTTTACGAAATCTGTTACACAGGAAGGAGATATGCTTGTCCCATTTTAAATGTTGGTCAATAATACTGCCTAAATATTTAACTTGTGAGGATATACTCAAAGCGTTACATTAGCAAGTAGGTAGGTTACAATCATGTATTGTTACATTTCTACTATTATTTATTTATTTATTATGAATTTAAGGAGTTTATTTTCAATATTTGTAGAGATTAACAAGGAATATAACTTTACTAATAGTTTCGTTATCTCCCTTATACAGGGTGTTTAAAAATACGGGGCATAATTTCAGGTATGTATTTCCCACATGTAGACAATCAAAATAGTTCATTACAACATGTGTCCGGAAATGCTTCATTTCCGAGTTATGGCCTTCACAACATTGAAATTCACTGGAACGTTTTTCTTTCCGCAGGTCGTTGTCATTACAAAATATGTTCAAAATGTCGACCTCCTGCTTGAATACAGACCTCACATCGATGTCTCATTGACCTGCGAACACGATCCCAAACTCCAGGAGTATTGCGTATGTCCTCAGAACATGCCACAATTCGATTCCGAAGGGATTCCAAATCAGGCACCAATGATTTTAAATGGCCCCACAAGTAGAAATCGAGAGAGTTCAGATCAGGTGAGCGTGGAGGCCAAGCAATTGGGCCACCTCTACCTATCCATCGAGTTAAATTTTCCATACTCGCACAGACGGTAATGGAGACGTATAAATGTCTTCCGATCTGGACATTGTCACTGTGGGTACCTCTCCTGGTACAAACGACGAGCCAGCGCAGCATTGCCGTCCGCCTTACCGTACATGAAGTGTATCTCTGCCAGCTCTTGATGCGAATACATATCGCACAGTCTAACGCCTACACAACACTGAATGTAACCTTCGCCTCGGAATGAACTGTCAGAGTGCCCTCTTAATGTCTCCTTTGACGGCAACGACCTGCGGAAAGAAAAACGTTCCGGTGAATTTCAATGTTGTGAAGGCCATAACTCGGAAATAAAGCATTTCCGGACACATGTTGTAATGAACTATTTTGATTGTCTACATGTGGGAAATACATACCTGAAATTATGCCCCGTATTTTTGAAACACTCTGTATAGCTTAAAATAATTTAAAATCACACAAATTTATCGAAGATCCTGTGCCAGCATTAGACTAAATGAATTAGTTTGTCAGTCTCTGTGCATTATTGATTACCATGCTTTCCTGTAGTCCCAAATGTCGAGGATCAAACGTAAATTATTTCAAGGCACAAAATAATAAATGTTGCTTCCATCGGTCTAGAAGCTGTAATAGATCTCTTTGTCACGAAAAAAGTTATCAGTTATTTAACTGTTCAAAATACGGATTCGCTTTTGCTCAGATCTCAATTCTCAGTATCAGCTACCACCAAGATAATTACAGATATCTCTAGTAAAAGAGTATACATTTCATTGGTCCACACCCATCTAAAAATAACGAAATTAACTGACATGAAATAAACCAAATGTACAATTTAAAAAGAGCCATCAATTAAATTGATATTAGTTGGTAAGAACCCATTCTGTATTCAATGGAACAATTCCTTTTCGCGAAAGACTAAGTAATCCTACCTTATTATGAGAATGGCTTACATAAGTTTGCCTATTTTTTTTACAATATGCAGCAAGTCCATTCAACCTCAGAATTTCTATATAAAAATTATAAGCATGGGCTTTAGAGGAAAAGAAGAAGTAACGACTAAATTTGCAATAAATTAAAACATATAACTTATATAGTACGACAAGGATGTCCTTTATCACCTACCCTGTTCAACATCTACTTGGAGGATTTAGTGACGAAAAGTTTTCAGAATATGGGAGGAGTGATAGTAGGAGGAAGAAGAATAAAGTGTATAAGATTTGCTGATGATATGGCGTTGTTAGCAGAACAGGCCATGATACTAAGGGATATGCTACTGGAGCTAAATTACAGCTGTGAGCAGTATGGGATGAAGATAAAAGCTAACAAGACGAAGACTATGGTCATAGGAAAAGAATTCTAAATGAGGCAGTAGAGCAAGTGGACAGCTTCAGATACTTGGGGTGTACTACAAGCAGTAACATGAGCTGATGACAAGAAGTCAAAAGAGAATAGCAATGGCAGAGGAAGCTTTTAATAGAAAAGGAGCATCTTCTGCGGACCTCTGGAGAAATAACTAAGGAAGAAACTAGTGAAGTGCTTTGTGTGGAGTGTAGCATTGTATGAGGCAGAAACATGGACATTACGACGAAGTGAAGAGAAGCGACTAGAAGCATTTGAAATGTGGATATAGAGAAGGATGGAGCGTGTGAAATTGAGAGACAAATAAGAAACGAAGCTGTGTTGGAAAGAATGGGTGAAGAAAGAATGATGCTAAAACTGATCAGAAGGAGGAAAAGGAATTTGCTGGGTCATGGTTGGGAAGAAACTGCCTTGTGAAGGAGGCACTGAAATGATGAACGGGAGAAGAGTTCGTGGCAGAAGATATCAAATGATAGACGACATTAAGATATATGGATAATACGAGGAGACGAAGAAGGCAGAAAATAGGAAAGACTCGAAAATGCTGGGTTTGAAGTGAAAGACCTGCCCTTGAGCAAAACACTATGAATGAATGAATACATATACTCTCTCTCTCTCTCTATATATATATATATATATATATATATATAGAGAGAGAGAGAGAGAGTATATGTATTCATTCATTCATAGTGTTCTGCCCAAGGGCAGGTCTTTCACTGCAAACCCAGCATTTTCCAGTCGTTCATATAGATATAGATAAAGAAAATACTAGAACAGTAAATTAAATATCAATGTATGTAGGAAACCATTGAAGAGCAATGTGACGCAAAACAAGTCAAAACACACTATTTATATTCTATAGAAAGATGGAATCACTTTGCATAATGTTTCGTAGTCAAACTTGGCCCATGAGAAGAACAGATGGAAGGGGATTTTATGCACTAGAAATTAATTTCCTGAAATAGTATATTCGTTTATAGCAGGCTACACAATTTTCGATAAGAAACGAAATGTTAAAATAAGAGATGAATTCAATATGAAGAGGCTGTATGAGAAAATAGAAAACAGGAAGCTAAACTGGTTTCAACATATTAAAAGAATACTACCAGAAAGAATCCCGGAACTAATAATGGATTATGAACCTACTGGCAGACGTTATCATGGAAGACTTAAACGATAGAGGATCTTTGAGGACGGAACGCTCTAAGCTCGGTCCTAGAAGTGGATGATGATGATGATGATGATGATGATGATGATGATGATGATGATGAAGCAAGTACTCGAATTGGAAAGCAACCAACGAACCAATACTCGGATTAATTCTGTGGTGTTAAGCCAAAAGTTGATATTTCCAATTGTTTTATTGTTGGACATATCAACTTTTGGCTTAACACTACAGAATTCAAATACCGTGTTTACTCGTTTGTTGTGAAATTTTACGTATGAACATATTATATTGTCTCCCTTGCTTCCTTTCTTCCTTTTCTATTCCTTCCCATTTTATTTCTTTTATCCTTTCCTCTCCTTAAAAATTTCACTATAGAATTAATGAAGAGTTTAGAGATCTAAATGAAACTTAATTTATAAATATACTTTTGTAACACAGCTTGATATGAAGTTCCACAGACGTCTTTCTCATGGGAATACAATTTGTTTGTATAGGAACGGCGGAATATAATGAAACATATTTTGTAATTGTGTGAGCAACCAAAAATATTCTATTGTTTAAGGTAGTAATTTATATTTTATTTTATACCCTAAATACACAACGTGTTTTAGAGTTCCAGAGGAATTCGTAGTATGGCTCATAAATATTACGTAAAAAAGTCATAAAAGTATACCTACACATATTCGTCATCTTATAGTAATCTCCAAGTAACCGTATGCTCTGTGGATTTCTATTGCGTGTGAATCTTAGAAAATGTGGCTTTGAACCCTAGAGACGGTAGAGAAGTAACGAAGTGAGGCTTGAGGCATCGAATACCGTATATACCCGACAATAAACCGGCCGAGAGAATGACTTGGACAAGCTACATGGACGATAAGCAAGCAGGATTTAATGTCGGGGAAGGATTGGATGAGGTGAGAAGATTCCTTAGAGAAAGAACGGGCAGTTTCTGTTCACTATGTGAACATTCAGTCTTGTTCGGTGATAGTACATCCGGGCGGAAACTACAGTGACCTTTACGGTATAGCACATGAATCTACCGTTTCATTCTATTATTGATCTTTTGAAAGCAAATAGCTTAATACACGCACTGTAAAATATACATTTTAATATGTGATTCCTATCACCATATGCTAAATGAATTAGATTATTTGGACTCTTCCGTCATTCGGATTCAGCTCGATCTTCAAATTCCTTCATCTCCTGATTCATAATTTGAAGGGTTTAGAACCATAGTGGGCCAAGCGCCATTTACTACAACCGTAGAAAACAAGGGTTAAAATGAAGTTATTACCATAAATTCCACAGTCTTTCTCAGTATCATAACTTAAATACTCGGTCACAATATGATAACACGCTAGAAATACCACTCCATACATCATCTCTTTGTTCTTCATCTTTCACTGTTGCTACTTCTCGTCATTGGAATTCTCTGCCGCCTGAAGTCAAGGGCTGCCGAACTTTAATTTCCTTTAAATCTAAATTAGAAAAATATCTTATGATGAGTTGCCAGACCTAACGTGTTGCAAATATTTAATGGAATGTGTTCCACTGTATTTATTTTTATTTTTTTATTTTTTTTTGTTGCTTATTTTTATTGTGTAATCATGTAAATCGTGTTTATTTATCACTTAACGCCAATATGTATCCCACTGTGTTGTTTTTTATTATTAATCTATTTTTTGTGTACATTTTATTCAATTTTCGGTTTCTGGTTTAATTATGTAAATCCTACTTAATTGTAATCTAATACTAATATGTATACTAATGTGTTTATTTTTATTTCTACTGTGTACATTGTTTATTGAATTATCAGCTTCTGTTTTTATGTGATTCGTATTTGTTTCTAACAACATTAATATGTATTCCACTATGTTTATTTTTATTTTATGAGGTAAATGTTTATGTAACTACCTCTTCTGATCTCATTATGTACCTAAATTGTATCAGTATGTAATTACTTAATTCTGATCCAGTTTTATGTTTAACTATGTAAGCAAGTTTTAATCCTGGTTGAGTGTAAGAGAAGGCCTTACGGCCTTAACTCTGCCAGGTTAAATAAAGTCATTATTATTATTATTGTTGTTATTATTATCATCATTATTATTATTATTATTATTATTATTATTATTATTATTATTTAATGGAAACATATAGAAAGTAATAGGCTATAAAGCACACACATTAAAACTATATGATATGTTAATTTTCATTAAATTATGGTATTCACTTTAATCTTTGCTTTCTCCGTTTTTAATAAGTGGCGCTTGGCCCACTATGACTCTGAACTCTTCATTTATTTGGCGTGTAATTCACAAGTAGCGAATTCCGACGCACGTTGAGAAATCCTGTTCCTGAACGAGATTACTTATTTCACAATTCAACAATGCCATTTATCATTCTATCATGGATGTTAAAGAAATCCATCACACATGTTCAGAAATCTTGTTCCTCAATGAAAAATATTGTATGTTTCAAAATTCAACAACGTTGCTGGATGTTTTACACTATCATCCGATAACAGGGGGTAAAAAAATTCCGAGTGGCACGTTAAAGAATCCTGTCCTAAAAAAGAAGGCTCGTTAATGTAAGAAATATGACAACGATATTCTTCATTCCAGACAATTATCCAGTCACAAAGAGCGAAAAAATCTGTTAATACGTTAAAGAAGCTGTTCCTAAAATAACTGCACATCTATCTCAACATTCAACAATGGTATTCACCTTTCTAGACTCTCATAGTATTAGCATAGTCTAGTATATACAGTCACGAAGCTCAATACGTAGGGAATATGCATCCATAGATAGTTGCTAACCAATAGGATCGCTACTATCGCCTCATCACAGACAATGCGAAATAGTACCGGCACAGTCTACTGTTCCTAGCACCCTCACAACTCAAGCTTCGTGACTGTATATACTAGACTGTGGTATTACAGAGGATTACGAACTCGGATCGAATCAGAAATGGTTACGAATTCAGGTTGGCACTTTAAAGAATCCTGACTCTCTTTAAGAAGTCTCATCTATTCCAAAATTCGACAATGATGTTCACCATATCAAAAAATAATCCGATAAGATATGGTTACGATAGGTACGTATATTAAAGAACCCTTATATAACAATTCAACAATGGCATTCGTCATGCTGAACAAACAAAAGGAGTAATGAATTCCGAATTGTAAAATGTAAAATAACCTCATACGTGAATCAGAAGTGTAGTATAGTTCAATATTAACAATTATAGCCTACAGTATTATCCTGTAACTTGATGTAACGATATTCGTATTTCTCAAGCCCCACCTGAAAAGTGAAGTGTACTTTGTCTAACATACAAATAAAAAATACGAAGTCAAGACGTTATGAACATTCATTGCAAAATAAAATCTATTATCCTTTAGGTCAGTGGTTCCCAAATTTTTAGAAGGCGCAACCCACTTTTACACAAACATTTTTTTGCAATTGCCGGTACTGTACCTGTATTTTACCATAGGCCTATTCGAAAAATACAAATCTCTGTTAAACCAAAAACAACAATAATTTTGCTCAATATCAAACTTATAATGTTACAGTACCTGCAGGACAAAAAATCGGAATACGCAAGTCTATTTTCCATTATCTTTTGTTTCTTAGATTTATCTTCCTTGTTTATATACTTCTCGAACACTTAAACGCTTTGAATAGTAGTTTGTACGCCAAGATATTAACATAAGAGCCAGAGATGAAATCGACGGATACATAAGAAAACTTGATTTGTGGTGGTCATCACTTGACAGACAAATTTTATTTATTATAGTGTAATTTTTTTAGTTGGATATTTAACGACGCTGTATCAACTACGAGGTTAATTAGCATCGATGAGATTGGTGATAGCGAGATGGTATTTGGTGAGATGACCACAGAATTCGCCATAGATTACCTGGTATTCACCTTTCGGTTGGGAAAACCTCGGAAAAATTGGCCCAAGCGGGGATCGAACCCGCGCCAGAACGCAACTTCAGACCGGCAGGCAAGCGCCTTAACCGACTGAGCCGTGCCGGTCGCTATTCTAGTGTATTAAATTGATTAAATGAAAACTCGAAAATGTAGCTACGTACCATATGCTATGACAAATCTTGAGTTTGTGTTTCGAGACTCACAGTTAGGTTAAGTTTGTGCAATTTTAAACGACAGTTTCTTTTTTAGTAATTTTCGGAAGAAGGTCAAAACAATTAAGACAGTAGTCTAAGAGATGGATAATGAATCCGTTTCTAGACAGTTACTTTCAATTGGCTGAAATTCCAAAAAGAAAAAAAATATATTAAGGAACGACTTATTTAAATAAGCATTTACTGATGGAATGTTCAAAATGTACTTTTTTTTCTCGCAGGGCGTAGACTAGTTTTGAATCAAAGGAATACCTCGAGGTTGCAGAAAAAGCTTCAAATGTTTTATAGAATTTGCAATCTCGTATTTATGCAAAATTGATCTCTCGTTTATGACTGCCAACAAAACAAAAATAATGAATCTCCTTGGAATTGTAAACATCAGTGTGTGTATCTAATACAGAGTTCAGATTCTATAAGCTACTTTCTGAAAAACTGAGACATCTTTCGCATTCATTATTTCTTACTTTATAGTTACTAATTTTTCATTTTTTTTTTGTTCAACATTGTTTATGAGTCTTTATACAACATAAATGTATAGTAATAAGGCGTTTTTTTTTTTTTGTAAATCATCTCGCGACCTCTCTCACCTCTTTACATGACTCCCCCCCCTCTTCCGAGGTCGCGATTCACACTTTGGGAACCACTGCTTTACATAAAAATAATAGATTGTAGCACAATTAGTAGCATTTATATTGCAATATTCGTATCATTTGTGTTCTATTCAAGGCATGAATGTGGAAATTTATGTCCCTTCCATTGAAACTATTGTGTCCTTTGTCTTGTGTGTCCACTCTGTATAGAGTTTCTTGGGAGTTTCTAGTATTTATTTACGATCTTCATAAGTGGAAGGACGCATTGCGTCAAAGACGATAAACCTAGAGTTGGTGATTTAGACAATTAAAACACTACAGGTGACAAAGTAGATAAAACACCGTGGTGAGTATCTGTGAGGCGTGAAGAACGCTACAGGGCGATAGTTGTAATACATAAATTCTGTATCAAATTCCTCGAAGTTAATTTCGCGTTACAATGGGTCCGTGACACAATCTCTTACCTCGAATACTGCTTCTCTTTGTGCCTCTTCCTATAGAGCATTTCCTGGCTGTGCCGTGCTGGTGAAGGGGGATCGATCCCGTGTTATTTATGACCCACATGCAGGAGTTGAATCTCCGGGGACGCGTCTGACGCACAATGATCGAGCTTATATTATATCCCCCACACAAACGCATCCAACCTGTCACCCTTCAGTGGCGGCACGGCGCACTCAACGGGAACAAGTTGATTTTTCTTCTTTGTTTTCATCTTCTACTCCACATCCATCTTCTTTATAATCTTATTTCTTTCTTTCTCTCTTCTTTCACACATTTCATGTCCGACTACACCTGTACCGCCTGCCTCCTTGTGATGCTTTTTCTTTTTTCTGAACTCCCCTTCGCCACGTCTACATAAATTAAATGTTATAAATGCAATATAGCATTTTATTATAATTTATAACACTTCAGAGCGCGATGCTTCGTTTTATTTAGTCTATCACATTAGTATCTTTCTTTTGTTTCACAAACTTTCATTTCAGGCTCTCATATCCATTTTTATTCCAGTTTTCTACTTTCTCATTATACGAAATAAAGCTGTCCTCATTCGCAGTTATTTAGCTTGCTATTACTTGCGAGGTTCTCATTCGGCCGAGAGTATTACAAATCCATTACAGGCTTTCGGAAACATAATTGGGGTCCCATATCATAGATGTATGTAGAATTCTTCTCTCGAATGATATAAATTTATGGGACGTGATTTTGTTCCATTCTGAGAATGTGATCATGCCATCTATTTATTTCTGCAGCTGCTATTCTTTTCTTTACTTCCTGAATATTCCTTTACATGTCTTGGAGTGACTAATTTTTTTATTTTTTGCATAAAATAAGGAGAAAATGAAAGTGAATAGACAGTACGTTTGCTGCAGCAGCAGCAGCAGCAGCAGCAGCAGCAGTAGTAGTAGTAGTAGTAGTAGTAGTAGTAGTAGTAGTAGTAGTAGTAGTAGTAGTAGTAGTAGTAGTAGTAATAGATTTATTGATATTAGTTCACAAAAGTACAAACTTAATAATTTAAAAAAAATATCTATATACAAAAGTAGTTATACATAATAAATATACAATTTCCTAAACTAATTAATTTATCTCAAATCTCAGTATTTAATTGTTCAAACTTGCACTTACGTATTAGTAGTAGTAGCAGTAGTAGTAGTAGTAGTAGTAGTAGTAGTAGTAGTAGTAGTAGTAGTAGTAGTAGTAGTAGTAGTAGTAGTAGTAGTAGTAGTAGTTTTATTTTGCCTGGCAGAGTTAAGGCCATAAGGCCTTCTCTTCCACTCAACCAGCTTTCAATAATATACATGAAATACAAAATTATGTTATAGATTATAAAACATCAGAAAAGAAGATACCTTAGAAATTACATAAAATGTAGTAGAAAATTACAGATAGTCGATATTAGTTACATAATATAAGGACACTATAATATAAAGTAGAAAATTATATATAATCAAAATCAGTTATATAACATGGGGCGAAAAAAAACACACACGCGCGCACACACACACACACACGCACACACACACACACACACACACACACACACACACACTCTCTCTCTCTCTCTCTCTCTATTACACATAAACTGCTCGAGATAAATTTGACGATTACTTCACTTGAGATATAGTATACAGCTAATATACTAATAGAAAAATACATGTGGGCTTCAAGACAAAAATGTTGAATAGCAAAATCGTACTAAATGGCATACAGATACAAATGATTAAGTAATATATCAAGATAATAAAAAAGAAAAAAAAAGAAGAGAGAGGAGAAAAAAATAACAACTTGGTCATTTAAGACTATTTAGAAACTTCCGCAAGAGTCTAGTTCTGTTCAATAAAAACATTTTTAAGTAGAGTGTACTTAAAAGATTTTAAACTCCTGTGACAAGAAATTCCAGTAACGGGCTGTGTGCATTGTGAAGGAAGCAGAGTATAGAGATGTTTGATGATATGGAATTGATAGAACAAGGTTATGCTGTGAACGTGTATCACGGTTGTGGTGGGATGCTAAAAGTGTGAAGCGAGGAACTAGGTAAATAGGTGTACATATAAGTCCAATCGAAAGATTCCTTCCGAATACAATAAATTAGGTCTTAAAGAAATGTAATAATTTATTTAAAAATTTAACATAACTCCAGTATTACAGAAATCGAGGAAAAAAGAGACAATTTTTAGACAAGAGTAATAACTTTATTATCTATATAACTACGACATAAAATGAAAATTTCTTCTCGACTTCTTTAATATAATGACATGTAACTTCTCCTTCTAATAGATCGATATTTAAAAGATAATAGCGGGATGAAAATAATTTCTAATCTTAATTTTTTCGCTATAATTTATTTTTCTTTAACAATTAGTTACGGTACATAAAATTACTAGAAACGAAATAATATATAAAATAGATAAATTAAAAGATTTATTCATATTATAATTTTGTTATGAATTTTGGAATCTAAATATTACTTAATACGAATAGAATAATTGTCTTTCTTCATTAGTTTACCTCCCCTTGTACTATCGACATACATTTTAATGTGGTGTAGGGGATGGTATTAGTTTTGACAAACATTTGACAGCAAAACATTGCATGTCTTTCTAATCGTGTGGTTAGCACGACACAGGACCCACCGCTGAGACAACACAAGACAGCACAAGACAAGAGACAAACACCCAGTCCCGTAACGGAAGATGAATATCTTCCATTACATACGTCGGGGATCGAACCACGGAACGCTTGCTTGGGAAAAGCATACGTTATCCCAAGAGACAAGGCGGCGGACGGAATATAATAATTATGATGAAATAATATTCCTTATAAGAATGTTATGTTATACACTGCTAGATAGAAAACGTAAAGAGGGTAAGAGAGAAGAATCGAAGATAAAAATCATCACTGAAATGACAGAGAAGTATAAAAAATGATTGGAAATACAATGACATGTGGTAAAGATAAGGGGTAATAATTCCAAGCAAGAAAAAAAAGATTGGGACGACTGAACACAACATGGCAAGAACAATACTAACTGGATAGGAACGAACAAATGGGTAGGAATATAGTATGTGTATGAAGAATAAAATTAACAGATGTATTAACATTTTCTACAAAATTTGATCGCTTCTTCATTTGGCGGAATTATCAAACTTATTTTTAATTCAATAAGTAACAACGCTGTATCAACTACTATATTACTTAACGTCGTTGACATTGGTGATAGCGAGACAGTACTTGGCGAGATGACGTCAAGGATTCGCCATAGATTACCTAACATTCGCCTTACGGTTGGAGAAAGCCTCGGAAAGATGCTAAAAGGTAATCAGCCAAACTTACTTACTTACTTACTGGCTTTTTTAAGGAACCCGGAGGTTCATTGCCGCCCTCACATAAGCCCGCCATTGGTCCCTATCCTGAGCTAGATTAATCCAGTCTCTACCATCATATCCCACCTCCCTCAAATCCATTTTAATATTATCTTCCCACCTACGTCTCGACCTCCTCAAAGGTCTTTTTCCGTCCGGCCTCCCAACTAACACTCTATATGCATTTCTAGAATCGCCCATACGTGCTACATGTCCTGCCCATCTCAAACTTCTGGATTTTATGTTCGTAATTATGTCAGGTGAAGTATACAATGCGTGCAGCTCTGCGTTGTGTAACTTTCTCCTTTCTTCTGTAACTTCATCCCTCTTAGCCCCAAATATTTTCCTAAGAACCTTATTCTCAAACACCCTTAATCTCTGTTCCTCTCTCAAAGTGAGAGTCCAAGATTCACAACCATACAGAACAACCGGTAATATAACTGTTTTATAAATTCTAACTTTCAGATTTTTTGACAGAAGACTAGATGAGAAAAGCTTGTCAACCGAATAATAACACGCATTTCCCATATTTCATCTGCGTTTTATTTCCTCCCGAGTGTCATTTATATTTGTTACTGTTGCTCCAAGATATTTGAATTTTTCCACCTCTTCGAAAGATAAATCTCCAATTTTTATAGTTCCATTTCGTACAATATTCTGGTCACGAGACATAATCATATACTTAGTCTTTTCGGGATTTACTTCCAACCCTATCGCTTTACTTGCTTCAACTAGAATTTCCGCGTTTTCCCTAATCGTTTGTGGTTTTTTCCCCTAGCATATTCACGTCATCCGCACAGACAAGAAGCTGATGTAACCCATTCAACTCCAAACCCTTTCTATTATCCTGAACTTTCCTAATGGCATATTCTAGAGCGAAGTTAAAAAATAAAGGTGATAGTGCATCTCCCTGCTTTAGCCCGCAGTGAATTGGAAAAGCATCAGATAGAAACTGGCCTATACGGACTCTGCTCTCCAGATATGGAGGGTAGCTGCGAATATATTGAATAAGCAGTCGTGGACAGACGATGAGGGGTGGTCCTCCAGCTTGGGGGTTGGGTGAAGGGCTAACAACCCATCATCGTAAAAAACAGCTTGTTACGAAACTTAACAGTAAGCCTCGGAATGGAACTGATTCTCCGGCACGACCACAGCAAAGGAAATCAGCCAAAGCGGGGCAAAATTGTTTAGAACAACTTATGCAGTGTAACAGATGCTGATTTCAAATTTTATTGCAAAGTTTCTAAAAATATAAGTATTATAATTTATTACACGACATAAGGATATCACTTTGTGACTGCTGACTCTGAAACTTCCACGGTTTTTGATATGAAGAAGCTCTTCAGCATTCAAGTTTACTCAGTTTTCTTTGCACAACTTAATGACTTATGTTAGTTTTATTTAACAACGTCTTGAATCGAAATGCGTCTTCAGCGTAGGTAACACAAATGAGTAATTATGGAATGTTAATTACAAGGTGACTGAAGGAAGACTTCCGCAATGTATATCAAACTATTATTTATTTCTGACACGTCAGGAGAAATTAAAAAAAAAAAAAAAAAACTTCAAGCAGATTATATGGCTTCAGGAAACCAGCTCTTATGTAACACAAAAGTAACACCAATCGCAATCCTACAAATTTCTGTCTTTACTTGGTATCATCTTTACTGTGTTATATAGTCTACATGGCAACTCAAAGTCGCCGTTTACAGCAACTAAAGGGGCATTAACTGTTATTTATTAGCTGAGACATTCGACTTAAAAATTTCAGATAGTTCGTATAGTTGGACTGACACTGTGCTGAAGTTCTCCGTAGGTTTTTACATCATTCAGTGATAAGATGGTTGTGCATTATAGGAGAATAATGCAATGCCTCTTAAGGAAGAGCGTCTATACAAAGTACCATACAAATTACAATAACAGTAATAAAGACAATAAAAAATAAAAATGACAGTGCTTCCTATGTGTCTATTGCATGTGATATGTCCTACAGATGGGAAAGTTGGCATTCTTGAATCCGATGCTGACAGAGGGCCATCCTGCCTCAACTCTGATAGAACTAGGTCTCAATCGCAGACAACTATGTGAGCACTAAAGCCTTCTATATCAGCGTCGGAAACAAATATTACCCTCAAGACTTCATCGTAGTTTATTTTTAACTATTGCAATTGATAAGATGAAGGTGGAGAGTATTCGAGAAATGATAGAAACGGGAGTACCTCGAGGAAATCCTTATCAAATGGGTACTTTGTTCGCCACAAATTCTATCACTACTTGGCCGGGGATCAAATCCGGGCCGTCTGAATGAAGAGCAGAGCTCTAGCACTTCAACCACAGACGCGGCGATAGCAACTACTACAATGGTAGACACATTTGTAATGATAGTAGCAGTTACTATGACAGTGTTAACGATAGTGATAATTACAGAAACGAAAACAATGATAATCTACGTAAAGTTTAATTTTTTTCTTTTTAGTCCTACAGAATTTATCTGTTATGGTAACAATGATTATTAGAGAAGAAAAATTCGCTCCGGCGCAGCGAATCGAACCTGAGTCTTTGATTTTACGTACCAAGCACTTAAACCACTGAGCTACACCGAAGTTCAATCCCCAGCACCGGATCGAATCCCTTTGTGGCCTTACTCCATGTTCGACATATACTTTAT
Source organism: Periplaneta americana (assembly GCF_040183065.1). NCBI lineage: Eukaryota > Metazoa > Arthropoda > Insecta > Blattodea > Blattidae > Periplaneta > Periplaneta americana. Next base: position 24,328,557 of record NC_091133.1, read on the forward strand.
GTTGACAAAATATATTAAGTCAACTCTTATTATACAAGGAGCGCACTCAATTGAGTGAGTTGGTGGCCAGGATTACACAGTATATATTCACTGTTGGGCGAAGAATCTACGTAAAGATAATTTTTTTAGTCCTACAGAATTTATCTGTTATGGTAACAAACTTCGGCGTAGCTCAGTGGTTAGACCGCTTGGTACGTAAAACCAAGAACCTGAGTTCGATTCCCGGCGCCGCACAGTGGTCTAGAATGCAAATTTAGCCAGACATATTAATAACTTTTCAGCTACCGAACAGATTTTTATGAAATTTTACACAGTAGTTACAAGTAGAATATATGTTTTGTATGCAAGCTCTCGTTACGTTGGTATAAGGGGAACTACCCCTTATAGGGGGCGCATTTAGACAAAATTAGAAACTTTTCTCCTATCTGACAGATTTTTATGAAATTTTACAAAACAGTTAAAAGTAGCATATGTGTTTTGTATACAAGCTCTGATTACGTTGGTATAAGAGAAACTACCCCTTATAGGGGGCGCAATTAGACAAAATTAGTAACTTTTCTCCTATTTAACAGATTTTTATGAAATTTTACACAGCAGTTACAGGTAGCATATATGTTTTGTATATAAGCTCCCATTACGTTGGTATAAGGGGAACTACCCCTTATAGGGGGGCGAATTTAGACAAAAGTAGTAACTTTTCTCCTATTTAACAGATTTTTTTTTAAATTTTACAAAGCAGTTACAAGAAGCATATATGTTTTGTATACAAGCTCTGATTACGTTCGTATAAGGGGAACTACCCCTTATAGGGGGCGCAATTAGACAAAATTTGTAACTTTTCTTCTATTTAACAGATTTGTATGAAATTTTACAAAGTAGTTACAGGTAGCATGTATGTTGTGTATACAAGCTCTCGTTACGTTGGTATAAGGGGAACTACCCCTTATAGGGGGCGCAATTAAACAAAATTAGTAACTTTTCTCCTATTTGATAGATTTGTATGAAATTTTACAAAACAGTTACAAGGAACCTATATGTTTTGTGTACAAGCTCTGATAACGTTGGTATAAGGAGAACTACCACTTATAGGGGGCACAATTAGACAAAATTAGCAACTTTTCTCCTATTTAACAGATTTTTATGAAATTTTACAAAGTAGTTACAGGTAGCATGTATGTTTTGTATACAAGCTCTCATTACGTTGGTCTAAATGTAACTACCCCTTATAGGGGGGGGGCGCAATTAGACAAAATTAGTAACTTTTGTCCTATCTAACATATTTTTATGAAATTTTATACAGTAGTTACACTTATTACATCTGTTTTGTGTACAAACTCTGTTTATGTTGGTATAAGCAGAAGTGCCCCTTACAGAGGGATGGATTTAGACAAAATCTTATGGGAGGGGGAAATGTAACATTTTAGGTACTACTGCACCTTTTGGAAACTCGGGAAGCTTATTTGGTACATAATTAACAAGCTGTCATCTTGAATTCCCTTAATTATACTGCGGAAGCAGATTCGGTTCACAGATATTGAAATAACTGCAACAGAGAAAAATTGCACTACTGCACCTCGAAAGAATAGTGCTCATAAATTATTACTTCCGCAAATCTGCGCACCTTAAGACTAGATTTAAAATAGAGGTAAATAGTGGAGGAAGTGAAAAAAAAATCATTTTTGGACGAACTAAAGGGTTCTTTTTCTCTAACTTAGCAAAGTCTGCACTCAATGGTTATATTTATATTTTGTCCCGTGTCCAGTCATGCTAATTTTACATACTATAATAACATTAAATGTAACAAAAACAAACAGTGTTACATACCTAAAGAACTACTTGACACGTTGGTACCAAATATGAATGGAATCGACCACGTACAACAGAGTTACAGCACAAGGAAAACGGCAGACTCGCGGCGCTTGCTGAGTAAGAATGCTGGGTGGCGAAATGTGTCATGTTACCGGCTTCTTATCTCGCTATGCAGCCACCTCCGCTGATTAAGATAATCAATTGAGTGTTACTCAGTTATATAGGAAAAATAATTTAAGGGTTTAATTTCATTTTTTTTACGTGTCATTTTTCTGCATTTGTCCTCCTAAATATGGATTTTAGACCACTATGCGCCGGAGCGAATTTTTCTGCTGTAATAACCATTGCTATCATAACAGATAAATTCTGTAGGACTAAAAATTAAAAAAAAACATATATATATATATAATAAAATAAAAGAAGTCTTTACGCACATTCTTCGCCAAACAGTGCATATTACTGTGGAATCCCGGCCACCAAGTCACTGAATTGAGTGCGCTCCTTGTATAATGACAGTTGACTTAACATAGCCTATGTCAAAATATATGTCGAACATGGAGTCAGGCCACAAAGGGAAAAACACTAGAGGAGGGGAATTCGATCCGGTGCTGGGGATTGAACTTCGGCGTAGCTCAGTGGTTAGAGCGCTTGATAGATAAAACCAAGGACCCGGGTTCGATCCCCGGCGCCGGAGCGAATTTTTCTCCTCTAATAACCATTACAACAATGATAATGACTGTTATAAACACAATGACAATGTTAAAGAAAATAATACAGATATTAAGAAAATGACAATGACAGAGAAAATGAGAATGATAAGGGCAATAACTATAATGACAACAGCAACAATTATCATGAAAATGACAATATCAATTAAAGTGATAATGACAATAATGTGAAGATAACAGTAAGACGGTGACAAAGAGAATGGTAATTAAAATGACAATCAGTGACCGGACAATGAACAGGAAGTAACTTACAATAATGACAATAACAATAATAATGACAGTGACAGTGGTAATTAGGAACAGTAAAAAAACTGGCATGAAGAATGAAAGTGACAATAAAAATTACAAGAGGATAATTGAGAAGGACATAGTCCTTAATCTGAAGGATGCGTTGGCGGCACATCACAATCTTGCAAGAATTGTCAGGACTCGCTAACTTATTACGTCAGTTTTTATTCTCAGGTTCTGAGCCATTTTGTTTCTCTTCGAGATAATCTACTGTGTATTTGGACACTAAGATATACAATTCTAGGTCATTGTTTTAAATTTTATCCATATATTTGTAGTTGACAAGAAAATAATTTATTGAGAGCAAATCATAACACAATCGAGAACGAAAAAAAAAATACACATTTAAAAATTCTAGTATACTTATGTACACTTTAGCAATTTGTTTAATTCCTAAAGATTTATGCCATGCATCTATGTGGCGAAGGTTTTAAATATTAAAAGTTAAGTAATATGATTTTATATTTTAAAAACAAATTAGTCTGCTATCTGTGCAATAATATCTTATAGAATACTTTATTTCTCATATAGCTTCATTAATTAGATAGCTACGGTAAATTTATTTCAATTTAGATCAAAGATTACTCATTTAACTATAAGTATACACCATGGGTGTCCAAACGCCTATAGAACCAGGAGATATTGCACGTCAAACGTGCTCTGCTAAGGTCAATAACTTTCCATATAAAATATGCGCTGCGGGATGCTTACGCCAGGGGTTACCTCGTACGAGTTACAATTGGATATCTATGGTCTACATATTAAGGAATATTACATTTACTTTATTTCATTTAGTATGGGGTTATTACGATCCAGCATTACGACCTTGTGGATCTACTGCTCTTATTTCCGAGCTAGGCGTATTACCAACCCCCATCTGTTGACTATAAGGTTTGCTGAATACCCGAATTGCGAAGATAACTCCACTCGTCCCTAGATCAGTCCTCTCCTTGTGTCACCAGGCGGAGATCGGGAAATGCTATAAATGATAATGGAATGGAGTTCAGACAGGTTGATGTTGATGCCTGACGTGGGGAAAAGAGAAAACTCCTAGGAACCTCAACTTCGACCTTGTCCTTCACAAGTGTCACTACAGATTTTTCATTTAAAATTGCCAGGCCTAATCGGGATTCGTAGCCGGACCACCTGCGTCCAAAGCCGAAAGACTACACCATTCAGAGACATAAGGACGATATTATTATACAGGGACATCATTTTATTTTTACTTCAATTTTTATTGTACCTGAGTTTTTGTATGTACTTCACTCCCACCCCTTCTACTAATAAAGTTCAACCGTCCTCTACACAGATCCAAGACCGCATATACAGTCATAGTAGCCTTACGGTCATAGTAAACAGTACGTTCCAAAAATATGTTCGCGTTTTCCAGTAACGAAAGAGCGTTCAATATTGAATCATTTTCGCACAGGTACTGTCGTCCATTTTCCTACGTCGTATCCCGGTTTCCCCCACCTGCTTTTATTCGCCAGCTAGTGGCTGGGCTGTCTTAGTTCTTTTCTGGGAACATTAATTTCTGTCGGGAATTGGATGTTTACGTAATATTATACAACTGTTTAAAATAACTTAAATAAAAGGCCCTCGTTAAGTAATTAACTGTCACGTGATTTCCTCCCTTTCTACGGCCCTACGACATAACCACTTGGACGGACAATAGATACTATGTCTGAGTAATTTTATCTTTTCGGATCGGGCAGAAGTGAAGATTGAATTCACAATACGTAAGATCTCTTTTATAGAGTAGGTACAGAATTATTTCAATATGAGGTACTGATACGAAGTACGAACCTGTTAATTGGAATTAGGTACAATAGTCTACAGTGCGATAATATGCACATTAGAACTGAAGTCTGTACCGAAATGAACGGCCAACATTTTCAAAAATGTGTTTAAATATCCATATTATGATTATTTTTCAATTTAACTTCATTCTCTATATTGTACGCTAATGTGCTGTAGACAGTATAATAAACACTATAATGAATACGTCCACATGGTCAGCTCAGTTTGTGAGTAAAAACACTCATTGTTAATACTGTACTGTATTTTGATTAAACAAAAACCTAATGAAAATTATCAAACTCAAAATCGCGATATTTCCTAGTTTACGTAAATGGATGAACTACTTTTCTTCCCTCCTATACCCAGTAAAGTGATGTGTTTGTACATTACACCAGTATCATCAAACTCCAGTCGTGGAATAGGATAGCAAACGGCGTTGATCCAAAGGTATAGCCAGGTTAATATTAAAAATGTTAGTAAAAATAAAATGATGTCCCTGTAGTTATTTAGGCCTATTAATAAATGTGTTTCTTTTCTGGAAGTAAAGATACTCACAAAAATAGTATGAACTAGAGAAACTATTCGATTTATTTATATATTTATTATTTTGCTAATAATTGTAATATAAAATATAATATATACAGAAAAACTTTAGTTCGCCCCTGAAAGAGTAGAACTCGTGCTCAGGGACGGATTCCTGAATTGAAATTAATAATTATACAATGCAATTTGTCTTATGTCTACTGTGCAATTATAGTATATAAATTTAAAATTACAATTTTTCAATTTTTATAAAATCCATACATAACTTTTTAAATTTAATACTAGAACTATTAGAATTGACAAGATTAGGATATTTAAATATACATTTGTTATATATTCTTGGGCCTAAATTACTACTATGATTAAATACTGTAACAGTGTTGCATTTTGGTTCAAACAATCTTAAAGAATTCATACCTTTTGTTTCATAACTATGAAAGTACAATTCAAAATTATTTCGATTTTTATGTATGAATTTCATTAATACAATATAATAAATTTGTCTTACGTTAAGTACATTAAAGTCTAGAAACAAATTTTGAGATGGAAAATCAATAGGTTTATGAAGACATATTTTAATTATTTTCTTCTGTAATAAATAAAGTGGATTAAAATTGGATTTAAATTAGCTATTCCATCCTATAATTCCATACATAGTTACCGACTGATATAAAGTTAAATATATTTTAGGTAATAAACTTATTGACAAGTAATTCCTCAATAAAGCAAAATAATATACTATTTTACGTAATTTATTACAAACGTTATTTATGTGTTGATTCCATTTTAAATGATTATCGAAAATTATGCCTAAATACTTAACTTCAGAGGACTCTTTAATAATCAGACATTTACACTGTATAAGACAACAATCAGAATTATGTAATTTAATACTTAATATACATGTAGGAGGTTTGTTACATTTTTCAGATAATGAGAATGGAATAATTATGGTTTTATTTTCGTTGATAGAAAGATAATTTACTGTATGTCAAACCATTTTTCTATTAATTTAAGTCCATTATTTGAATTCTTATATGCATCATACCAGGTTTTTCCACCAAAAAGTAAAACTGTATCATCTGCATAAGAATAGTGAACACCATTATATTGTTGTAAGTCAATTTTTAATATGTCATTAATATATATTAAAAATAGAATATAGCCTAGAACTGTGCTTTGGGGAACACCTATATTAATAATTAAAGGTTCACTTGAATAATGTCACAAGTACGTTCATACAAATCATGTATATTACTCACATTTGCAAATTAGGAAAAATAATTAGAAATACCAGCATCAGTTCTATGAATTTTAAATCATTTAGAGAATAAAACTCGGAAAGGAACATAACCTTCTAGGAAATATAAAAGCACATGTGACAGTCTATCGCTGGACACTCGTCTACGAAAGACAACTTGTTCAAACGCAGAGAGGGATAGGTACCTTCCCCTTAGTTTGTGCATAGCAAAATCTCTTACAGAGATGAGGAGTTGAACCAGAGATCCACTGCTACAATGTTTTATACAAAATCATCATACATCTGTTATATGCAATCCCAGCATGGGGATTTGCGCTAAAATCAATATGAGAAAACTATAAAATAAATGGCTCGTATTATATATAGTTTTTTTATTTTATTTTATTGGGTTATTTTACGACGCTGTATCAACATCTAGGTTATTTAGCATCTGAATGAAATGAAGGTGATAATGCCAGTGAAATGAGTCCAGGGTCCAGCACCGAAAGTTACCTAGCATTTGCTAGTATTGGGTTGAGGGAAAACCCCGCAAAAAAACCTCAACCAGGTAACTTGCCCCCACCGGGATTCGAACCCGGGCCACCTGGTTTCGCGGCCAGACGCGCTGACCGTTACTCTAGGTGTGGACTTATATATATATATATATATATATATATATATATATATATATATATATATATATAGTGGTGACTACTCTGTTATGTCGAGGTACATGAGGACTTGAACCTTCCGTCTGTAATGCAAGTAGTCCAAAAATTGGCTAAAATTACCCATATTAGTACACGCTCAAGTGAATTTTAATTATGGTTTATTTAACGACGCTCGCAACAGCAGAGGTTATATCAGCGTCGCCGGTGTGCCGGAATTTTTGTCCCGCAGGAGTTCTTTTACATGCCAGTAAATCTACTTACATGAGCCTGTCGCATTTAAACATACTTAAATGCCATCGACCTCGGCCGGGATCGAACCCGCAACCTCGAACATAAAAGACCAGCGCTATACCAACTGCGTACCGAGGGCAACCGCTCAAGTGAAAATGCACTTATACGTGACAGTGTTCTTCCACTACACATGAAGAAGATCTCCGCCTGAGAAGACCGTACGATCTACTGAAACAGTGTGCTTCATACTGGGGACTTTTCAAATAGTCTATACATTAAATTTTTCAACATACTGTAATTAAGCCCATCTAAAATTTTTGTATTTAAGTATCTCCTTTCTTCTGGTCTTACGAAAGTAAGGAAAGCCTTGTACTATTTATCACACAGAGGTGAAAGGTCATAAGACTATGATCTCGGTGCCCAAACAAACAAACAAACACTATTTTTGTAGACAAAAGAGATACTTTATCTTGGGAAGCTGAAGGTGCATTACAATTTATTCTCGGAGCAGGATATAATAGTCTTGTTTACCAACAAGAAAGCTATTCGCAATCATTTCATCACCGTCATTAAATTCAGTGAAGCAGACTGCAATGTGCATAATGCGGCACACCCGGTAGCTGAAGCAATTCCGAATGCCTGTAGCACTACAAGAATATATCCTTACATCAAAGATACACGGCGGCCACACTCTGCTGTATCATACAACAAGGGGAAACCGAATTGCTTTGAGCACGCGGCTCTGTAAAACCGTTATGAAAGCCCAGAAAATTAAATATTTTCACTCTCTTCCCTTTTGAAACATTTTTATTTTGTGCTTACTACATTTTAAGGGATAACAGAGAATATATGAAAGAACAACAGAGTGTGAGGAATATTGTTTCCTCCACGCTGCATAGCGTTTCTAATACACAAAGTTAATTGCATTACATCTATTGCAAGAAAAACTCTTTAAAAGGAAGCTCTTGATCTTCATACAAACAGGAACATAAACAATCTACTCCTTCTACGGATTAGTATAGCTTATTTATTTGTGTTTATAGCAGCTAAAACAACACAGTTCTCATAATATAACGACGATAGCATGGTCTCTAAAGCTTATTTTCTTCTCATCGAAGCTTAAAAAGTATTTTACTACGGATTCCTTTACAATGTTAGTATGATAGCATCTCTCATCACAAAAACATCGACCTCAAGAGGAGGATGTATCGTATCACGCTTACATGCTGCACTTTAAACAAGAAAGTTAACTACATCATTCAGTACCGACAAATTAAGAAAAGAAACAAAACGTTGGTACTGTGCTTCAACCACGAGAAAGTCTTTGCGGAATGAAACGGAGCGGGGTAATGCTGTGAAAGAATGTTGATGTCATAAGATGTCATAAGGTCACACACGTGGGTACTCGTATCTCTATTGGTTAACTCTCACAGCACAAACAATAACATTGTTACATACATAATTATACTACCCTAGTTACAAAATTAGATCACTGTTAATCTCCTGGTCTTTTAATCCCTCCTTATAGGAAATAACATATGCAAGAGAGCGCATGGTTTTTAAACTGACGTTATAACGATAATATTATCTAACTACTTCGCTCCAACAGATGACGCAATAGTAAGCACATTCCTTTTACGGTTGATCTCCTGGTTGGAGAACAGTAGGTTATTTCAGTGTATCTGATATATGTATAGCTTCGAGTGTAATCAGAAATGCATATGAAGAGTTCGCGGGAAAAACGATGAATGTCACATTTCTGTTAAGGATTAGATAATGATCTAATTGAGTCTATAACAGCAAGATGTAGTGCTGTTTCTATAGATAATAAAGGAAAGGATTACAGTATTCGTGGTGATAATTCTCCTTTTTACCATTTTTCATAAGAACAACATTAAATTTCGTAGTGATCCATGAATTAGATAATGACATCAACTTTAACAAAACTGTGACAATCATCGTTTTTCCCGCGAACTCTTCATATTATTAAGAATTTTTCAGTAAAAAGGTATTTATAATCTGTTAAATGGTAACAAATGAGTGCGTCGCGTCGAAATTCTACCACACAATTTCTAAATTCAAGGTGTTTCATAATTCCTATTACAAATTTCTAGGGGTTTTAGTAGGTTATTTTACGACGCTTTATCAACATCTTAGATTATTTAGCGTCTGAATGAGATGGTGATAATGCCGGTGAAATGAGTCCGGGGTCCAGTACTGAAGGTTACCCAGCATTCGCTCGTCGTATTGAGTTGAGGAAAAATCCCGGTAAAAACCTCAACCAGGTAACTTGCCCCGACCGGGAATCGAACCCGGGCCACCTGGTTTCGCGGCCAGACGCGCTAACCGTTACTCCACAGGTGTGGACTCTATGGATTGTAGAGGGGGCTAAGCAGATAAAGTTTTGATTAGGAACCCATGTCCGGAAATGTATCGTTTCGATGCAAAATAAGTTTGAAGATTGAATCGATTTAACATCTTCCACTTCACTAGAGGCAATGAGCTCTTGCCAGTGTGCACTACAGGAGTCTCATGAACAAGGTTCTTCATGTGGCACCAAAGGAAAAAGTCGAGAGGAGTTAAATCTGATGACCATGGTGGCTAAGGAGTTGGACCACCTAGACCTATCCACCTTTTCCCGAATGTTTGGTGGAAATGTTCGCGGACGGCAAGTGAAAACTGCGCGGGTGCGTCATAATGTTGGAACCACATTTGCTGACGTAGTGCCAGTGGCATATCTTCACATAACTCTACCCCTTGCAGAAAGGTCAAGTACAGTACCTGGGCGGCTTTAGGCGGTAAGTGAACCGCACACTGGCAAGAGCTCATTGTCTCTAGTGGAGTGGGAGATGTGAAATCGATTCGATTTTCAAACTTATTTTGAATCAAAACAATGTATTTCCGGACATGAGTTCCTAATCAAAACTTTATCTACTTAGTCTCCTCTACAACCCCTAGAAGTTTGTAATAGGAATTATGAAACACTCTGTATACGCTTTATGTGTAATAACGCAGTTCCTTTATCATGTTGAGATTGATATTGCCGTTTAATCATTATTATGCAATCAAATAAGTTTCATAACTTGCATTATACAAAGAAGACATTACTTATAATCACAAAATTAAACATTTCATTACAATAAGGTCAATAAATATATATTAAAAAAAAAAAGTAAAGGTATCCCTTTTACATACCAAAAGGCACTATGGTGGAGTTCCAAGCTTTAATGACCTTGGCATTAAAATGAAGTGGTGTGATTGGCACCACGTTTCGATTACATTTTACCTCTGGGGAAGACCCAGTACTCGACTTGATAGCAGGCCTAGTGAACCTCGGGACCGTTATGGAAGTTCTGACAACGAGAAAAGTCCAGGTATCACTCAGATTAAATAAGGCATTTAAGTATATAGGACTACATGTAATTATATATATATTTTTTTCGGAATATGTATGATAAGAACTTTCTTGTGTTAAATTTTAATGTACCTTGCAAATTAAGCTTTCAGGAATAACTCCCTGTAAAGTTAATTTGAATAATTTCGAGGGAAAAATTGTTCCGGGGCCGGGTATCGAACCCGGGACCTTTGGTTAAACGTACCAACGCTCTCCCACTGAGCTATCCGGGAACTCTACCCGACACCGATCCAATTTTTCCCTCTATATCCACAGACCTCAAAGTGGGCTGACAACCGTCAAGCAACCAACATTTGAGTGCACACTAACTCTGTGTGACAATTTAAAGTCACACAGAGTTAGTGTGCACTCAAATGTTGGTTGCTTGACGGTTGTCAGCCCACTTTGAGGTCTGTGGATATAGAGGGAAAAATTGGATCGGTGTCGGGTAGAGTTCCCGGATAGCTCAGTGGGAGAGCGTTGGTACGTTTAACCAAAGGTCCCGGGTTCGATACCCGGCCCCGGAACAATTTTTCCCTCGAAATTATTTTAATGTACCTTGTTAACATGTTTCGACCTATTTTAGGTCATCTTCAGAACTGGTTGTTGTTGGTCTTGGCGCCTCTTGTTTCCTGTTAGGGTGTGTTCGTAGTGTAGAGTCAAAGAGTGTATGTGTTTTGAAATTGAGTTGTGTGTTGAGAATATCGTTGGGGTGTGTTTTGGTGTGTCTGTATATTTCATATTGTTCTAGTGTGTTGAGTTTCTGGCTTTTTGGTTGGATGTGCAGTATTTCCATATCTGTGTTTATGTGTGTTTTTATTACGTAATTTCACAGTGATGGTTTATAATAAGTTAGTTAGCGATGACGTATCAATTTCGCAGTGATCTAGAGTCGGTGGGATGGCTGAAAGCTACCCCGCGATCTGTGGTGATTTTTTTTTTTGCAAATTTATACATATAAAATATCTATGTTTTTTGTAATTATTTCCGTTTTTATTTTTCGATTTATGGGAATCTCCGTTTAAAAGTGATAATAATATCAAAATTGTATTACTGTATTATAGTTTAAGACCTCGGAAAAATGTCTTAGTGTTTGTATCTTATATTACATTCACATATATTCAACTACAACATACTGACGTGAATAATTTGTACTTTAATATCTTACATATGACGACAACGTTCTGTTGAAATCATGTTTGTTCACTTCAACGTAACTGAGAGATAGGCCACTCTCCCACTAAATTATTCAATTCCAGCTGAGATATAATTAATTTAAATCCTGTGTTGCGTACAAGGAAAGACATAACGACATAACAAAGCGAAACAGAAGCACATAAATCCTAATTTAACGTAATAAGAACACGAGAATCTCTTGCTATATATTTACAAACAGGTAATGAACCTGAACAGTCTTGGAGTCAAACTTAAAAAAGTCAGAGCTTCTTAATAAGCTGAAGCAAAGAACAGTGATCATGTGCTTCCCTAACCAATCACCGCATGTCGTCAAGCAGCCATAGTACATGTTTACGAACAGTAAATTCTTCACTATCTCTTCCAAGTGATTAGGGCTTCAGACTTTTTATTACGTAATTTCACAGTGATGGTTTATAATAGGTTAGTTAGCGATAACGTATCCATTTCGCAGTGATCTAGAGTCGGTGGGATGGCTGATAGCGAGATGATAGAAGTATTTGGAGAAATGAGTCCGAGGATTCACGTAGAATTACCTGACATTCAACTTACAGTCAGGGAAATAACAGAATAAACACAATCAGATAATTTTCCCAAATGAGATTCTAACGCACGTTCGAGCATAGCCTAGTCTCGGATAAAATACTCAGCTCATTGTCGCTTAAGCTACCCCGCGATCCGCTCTGATGTTAGAAAGGAAAGCAAATTGATCGCATTCATGCTGAAGTCCTCAGGACTAATCTAGTTCACCCGAATATTTATTATGAACTATTCCAAAGTATATCATTGATGATGATGATGATGATGATGATGTTATGCAGTGAGCTGATCGGTCTCAAAATTAAATGAAACCAAGAAGAAAAAAATTATGAATATTGAAATGGTAAAAGGAAACGGGAGAATCCCAAGACCCCATTAAACCTTGGTTTTGTCCACCATAAATACAAGTCCGCTACTAGAGTGATTCAAACTCACATAGCCTACGACAGTGTTCTGTTATAATTGAGATACCACAGCGTGCTCTGTTGTTTTACTTAATTATTTTCTGCTCTTGAATTTATATTTTGCTTAAGCTTATATTGATATTATTTCGTTGAATTTCAAATGTTCACATTTTAAAGTATTTGTCGCTTATGTCAGTGTACGGGACTTTTAGTTCCATATCTCCCTCAAAAAACGTTTAACGTGTGATTTTCAATAAACGGATATCAATAGATTGATATCATAAGAAAAAATACAACAATAGAAAATAAATATTTTATTCAGGAAGACAGAAGACTTAAAATAGGCCTACATACTAAAACATTATCTTCGAATTATAATTTCGTGTATAACTCAAAATACAATTCCTAGCTTTCTGATAATGTGTTAATCAAAATTAATGGATTGTGGTATAGGAAACGGGGGTTGCCCTGAGAAAATCTGCTCCTGCACCGCATATAAGATCACAGATCCCGGTTCAACTTATCGAAATCTAAACACAGGTGTCTTATACATAAAGCGGATTACCGACGTGATCAAATTCAAACTTAAAATCACTTCAATACAGAGTGTTAAAAAAAGTATCAAATATTTTAGGAGGTGATAGTATGCATCAAAACAAGAAAACAAAGTCTATTAAACATGGGTTCTACAACACATACTTTCTGAGATCTGAATACTTCTTCATAGGAGGTGCCATTCATGGCAATGCATTTCTCTGCCCTACAATACAGCAGACTACCAGATAATCATATCGTAGTTGACACCCCTGGCGTGGAATAATGATACGTCGCAAGGAATACTAAAAACAAAAGTCAGGTTGCGGATATGAGCGGGGTTCAGCAGAGATGATATTGTGAATTTTCGTAATCAGCATGTGTGGGCTGATGAAAATCCCCACGCAGTTGAAGAAACAAGGCATCAGTACCGATTCTCAATCAACTTATGGGCAGGCGTTCTCGGTGATAGATTACTAGGGCCATACGTGCTACCACAGAGATTAACTGGGGAACGTTATCAAGATTTTCTTATTAACGTATTAATAACACATTTCAAGGGGTGCGTGATTCCTTACGTCAACAAACTAATTGAATTCTTCAAGCGTAAAAGAGATACACTTAAAATAGAAAATAAACTTATTTCCAACGTTTCAACCACTGATACTTCATTTTTGACGGTATTCTACTTAATATCATTAAATATAGCTAAACGTAAAAACCCGCATTGCATTAGCGAAGAACTCATTAAGCCTTCTTTGCTTGTTGCTTGTAATGAAGTATTAGCACAGTCTAGTATATACAGCCACGAAGCTCAATACGTAGTAAATATGCATCCATAGATAGTTGCTAACCACTAGCATCGCTAACATCGCCTCATTACAGACAATGCGAAATAGTACGGCACAGTCTATTGTTCCTAGCACACTCACAACTCAAGCTTCGTGTCTGTATATACTAGACTGTGGTATTAGGCCAGGCTGCGTTAAATAAATGAAAGACATTCCATTGTCGAATGATATAGTTGAAAGACTAATATCTGATATGGCAAAATTACGTCATACTTATGTTAGTTAAATGTATGAACTTTAAGGAAATTGAGAAGGTATTTACGAGTGAATTTGTTGGCCCAGGGTCTTCGTCTTACAGAAAAAAATTATCAGGTTGCGATCTATCAAAGGTTGAGAACCACTGCTTTATGCCAATGTCGCGCGGCAGCTATCTTGATACAAACCATTCTTGCATTTGCACGTATGTGTAGGTATTTTGTTTTTATTTATTAGGGGTAGTTTTGAGCAAATTAATAATGTTCATAATTCTCAATTTATCAAATACAATGGTTTTATTGAAACAAATAATTGTCGGCCATCTCTCTAAACATCATTAGGTTACAAAACAACTATCGTTACAAAATGACAATCGATACGAACAGCTGTTGGACAGACGACCACTTTTTCTCTTCATACAACACGGTGTGTATGATTAGTGCAAAGGAACTACCATATATGAAGGGTTCAGAGCCATAGTGGGCCAAGCGCCATTTATTAAAAACGAGAAAGCAAGGGTTGAAGTTAAGTGAACACCATAGTTTAATAAAGAGTAACATATCATTTAGTTTTAATGTGTATTACTTGCTATATGTTTCCATTGAATTATGGTAATAACTTCATTTCAATCATTGTTTTCTACGGTTTTAGTAAATGGCGCTTGGCCCACTATGGTTCTGAACCCTTCCTATAATTGCACACTGCTTATACATCCATCGCTTATGCATGATTTATTACAGAGCTAGGATTTTTATGAATTTGCATCTTTTTTTTCTAGTAAGCCACAAACATAGCTGCTTTAGTATTTATATGTTATGTGATAAACTGAGTGTTTTAAAACATATTTGTTAGGGCATTTTTTTTGCATTTTTTTCCCTCTTACAACTCATAAGAGCATTTTTTGTTTTATGCGGTCATTTTTGGGGTATTTTCAATTAATTCTGGCCATAAATCCTCATTATTAATGTAAAATATTATTTATTTCCTTTGATATTTTCTCTACATATTTTTTCAATTAATAACCGTTATTCTGTACATTATTTTAACGTTTATCTACACAAATATTGTCATTTTAACGTATTACACCCTCACGTAATGGATTAGTCCAACCATCCCTTCAGTATAGACTCCTCTATATCTGCTAGTTCCGGATAAGAGTGGCCTTGTGGTAGATTACATGGAACTACATCTGGTAAAATAATTAATTAAAATGTACTACTTAGAAAAATGATGTAAAATGAAATAAACTTGAATGTTGGTACTAGAATTTAATTTAATTAAAAATCTAAATATTAATATTCCTGCTAAGCCAATTATGCAAGATCAATTTTAGGGAATTTTTAAGGATATTTTTGAAAGATTTTTAGTTCATAAATGTATTGTTTTTAGGACATTTTTTCCTAGCCCTATTTATTAGTAACGTTTTTTCCTCACCGCTGTATAAGTCTCGTATAGAAGTATACATGGTTTACTAGTAAGACTAAGTATTCAATCTTTACGGCTAACTTAAGTATAACATTTTAATATAGTGTAGTGTGATTTGTGTAAGTCTAGGTCTACCTTAGGCCTCGTGTTTGTATAAATTTGCTGACAATAGAACGTGGCGTTGGCAAAGCCTCTGAGATATCCCAAAGTCCTTCTCCAGACGATCCTATTGTATAACTATTTACAAATGATGATGACAGAGTGACTTACAGTCTGTGCTGACTCCTGAGGGGAGCTGGCCGCCATGGTGACATGGAGTGCTGCAGCACCTGATTGGGCCGGATCTCGGGAACACTACTCCCATCTGACGGTGCTCCATTGAGACGGAGTTTCCGAGGAATGGCACAGTTCCACACAGTTTCGCATCCTGTAGGCAACACATTGGTAATCAATTAACTGTTCCATTTGCTCTGCTGTATTCAAATAGGGTTGTCCAATATTATATACCGCAACAGTAAATACTCCTTTAGGACTTTCTACATAATTAAACAATATTATACAACTCAATATTCCTCTAGGTTTCTGTACTTTATCACGGTTTGCGGTTATTGTGGCAAATTATGATGTTACACGTGAATTCTTAAAACAGAAGAAGAAAAATGGAAAGTAAGAAAGACACAATAGTAAAGAGGCCGCAGAGTTTCATTTTCAGGGTACTTCGCTTTTGAAATAAACTGAAACAAAATACACAAATGAAGACTCTATACAAAATTAATATTCTAAACTAAGCTTCCAGAATGAAGACACATCGAACTATTCAGAGCTTAGCTCATCGGCTCTGAGAAGAGGTTGTATCAAATCTTACCCACATCTACAGTACAATCTTAATGAAAACATTGAGTCGACACTACATTACAGAGGTCGTGCAAGTCCGAGTTAGGTTCATCTGTTACCGTATCGATCGATATTCGATAGATGAGGAGGGATCATTGCTGTCACTGTCATTTTTTATGTCTTCTCCAACATAAATGACGAAACTGCGTAATATGTAGGGAAGAACGTCATCCGTTTCCCAGTCCATTTTTTTTTTTATTTTATTACTTATTATGTCTAGTCTTCCTGAATGAAATGATTCCTTTTTTTTTTTTTTTTTTTTTTTTTTTTTTTTTTTTTTTTTTTTTTTTGAAGTACCCATGTTAATATAATCCCTTGGTGTTACAATAAAATATGAAATATAATTCAAGCCGAGTCTGTCGCTCAGTACTAGCGCGAGCTGGTTCGATTTTTTATTTTAGTAAGTTATTTTATGAAGCTTTATCAACATCTTAAGTTATTTAGCGTCTGAATGAGATTAAGGTGATAGTGCCAGTGAAATGAGTCCGGGGTCCAACACCAAAAGTTACCCAGCATTTGCTCATGTTGGGTTGAGGGAAAACCCCGGAAAAAAACTCAACCAGATAACTTGTCCCGACCGGGAATCGAACCCGGGCCACCTGGTTTTGCTGGTTCAATGTCCAGCCTGATCGTAAAGTAATATTTTATTGTGGTGTTCATTGTAAGAGAACTTTTCTCGTGGTTTTTTTATATCATATT